>NC_054373.1:169083152-169384152 GCF_017654675.1 Xenopus laevis
ATTTAATATGATGTAAAGAGAAAGTTTGTGATTGGCTTTCATTTTTGAGTTATTTAGATTTTGATACAGCAGCTCTCTAGTTTGCAATTTAAGAGATCTGGTTGCTAGGGTCTGAACTGCCCAGGCAACCATGCATTGATTTAAATAAGAGACTGAAATATGAATAGGAGAGGCCTGAATAGAAAGAGGAGTTATAAAAAGTAGCAACAAAAATACACACTGAGCATTTATTTTTTAGATGGAGTCAGTGACCCCCATTTGAAAGTTGGAAACAGTCAGAAGGTGCAAATAATTAAAAAACTATATAAATAAATAATGAACACCAACTGAAAAGATGCTTAGAAGTAGCCATTGTATAATATACTAACATTTTATTTGTTCTTAATGGAACCATGGGCCCCTAATATAAAACAGTCCCAAATCATTATGCCTTCTCCACCATATTTTATCATCAGTAAGGTACAAAGAGGCAGGTAACAGTTCTCCTGGCAGATGTCTTTCAAACAAAAACAGGCAAATCAGCAACAAATTTAAAGTTTGTACACGGCCAGCAGCCCAATAAAAGGCAACTGCTAAAGGGCCCCCCACACACAAGTATTTTTATTTGCATCTGCCACATGATGGACAATCACAATTTTCTGTTTACCTACAGTTCTGAGGGTATAGGTCCAAAAAAATACAACTAGTGCAACATACTGCAAAAGATTACTCTCAAAGAAAGTAGCTTGAAGTGCTCCCATTGCCAACACGCGTTTTGCCATCACTAATTTAGCGGAACCATGTGAAACAGCCAAACAGGATGACGTTTATGTGAACGGATCACGACAGTTGCAGAAAATGCAGCGAGACTTTTGGAAAAGAGTGTTTGCTATAAGTCACTCACACCTTAGGCAAAACACACATACAAATCCTGTAGGGCTCGGCCTAGAACTGCCCTGTGTTTACAGATCTTTATGGGTTTTTTCAATAGTGATCACACAATCATGTGTTCTTCATTGCATTTCTCCTCATTTTTTAAGTTGCATTTTTAACTGCAGAAGTGCCTGCAAAAGGCACATTTGAATGCCTTGTCATTTTCCAAGGAATCGCCTGCATTCTACCTTTGTACAGGTATGGGATCCATTATCCGGAAACCCATTATCCAGAAGCAGCTGAATTACAGAAAAGTAATCTCCTGATGACTCCATTTTATCCAAATAATCCAGTTTTTTTAAAAATGATTTCCTTTTTCTTTGTAATAATACAACAGTAGCTTGTACATGATCCTAATCTATAAATTCAGAGTCAGAGGGGCTGCTGTGTGTGGAATGCAGCCATTAGACAAATGATTATAGGCTAAGTTGACTATTGGCTTTACGTGTCCTTTGAAGGGGCAATAGACACCTATGGTTGGTGAAAGGCATGTATTGAAATTGTCAGAATGCTCCTCTGAGCCTGTTTTTCTCTGCCAGTTCTACAAAAATTAGTCCCAGTGTATAGTGTTCCTTCCACTACAAATACATTGTGTGGGTTCTGGAGTGACTTTGATAAGATTCCCCAGTTTCATGTTTACAGATAAGGAGAAGAACATTAAACTGGGAAGTGTAATTCTGACTACATTCTGCCACTCTGAAGAATGCATAATAAAAACTACACCTATTTCTAATGGTCAGTTTCAAAACAAGCCCTATTTTTTGGGCCAATATTGAACATAGGTGCTGTAGTCTAAGCACCCAAGCCAAGGAGACAGTCCAAATTCATGTGTGAGTGAGGACTGCTGGAAGTAAGGCCACATTACTGGAAACTAAGGATGTCGCTGTCTGGCTTATGGTGTCTCCAAGCAAACTGACTTGGTTGCAGTCATCTATTCACATGTGAATCTCTCTCTCCTGTCATGTTCTCATGGAAATATTGCTGCAGTTAGCTTGTCTCTGGCGATCTCTACAAACAGCCTAAAGGTGGCCATACACGGGCCGATAAAAGCTGCCGACAGACCGTGTCGGCAGCTTATTGGCCCGTGTATGGGGGCCCCCGACGGGCTTCCCCGATCGAGATCTGGCCGAAAGTCGGCCAGATCTCGATCGGATGGGATTAAAAATCCCGTCGGATCGCGGCCGCATCTGTTCGTTGATGCGGTCCCGCGATCCGACCGCCCGTTTGGCGAACGCTAGGATCCGATCGTTGGGCCCTAGGGCCCACGATCGGATCAGCCCGATATTGCCCACCTCAAGGTGGGCATATCGGAGGGAGATCCGCTCGTTTGGCGACATCGCCAAACGAGCGGATCTATCCGTGTATGGCCACCTTAAGGCAATGTGTTCACACACTATTCAGTCAGAACTAAAGAACAGAATGGCATAAACAACCACTGCTTTCAATTGCACTTAACTTAAAGGGTTGGTTCACCTTTAAGATAACTTTTAGTATGTTGTAGAATGGACAATTCAAAGCAACTTTTCATTTGGTCTTCATTATTTATAGCTTTTTAATAATTTGCCTTCTTCTGACTCTTTCCAGCTTTCAAATTGGGGTCACTGACCCCATCTAACAAACAAATACTCTGTAAAGCTGCAAATGTATTGTTGTTCTTACTCATCATTCTATTTGGCTCCAATTCATTTTCCAGCCTTTTTCAAATCAAGGCCTTGTTGTCTCAGAATATCACTCTCTACATCATCTGAAGGTAACAACCTTTAAACCCAAATTCCTATTTTGAATGAGTGCATATTAGAAAGCTGCTTAGAATTATATTATATTTAAATTGCCGTTTCTGTACTTAGGCTTATAACGGCACCACCAATACACATGGACAGATTTGGTATATCTAGAACAGTGATCCCCAACATGTTGCTCTCCAACCCCTTGGATGTTGCTCCCAGTGGCTTCAAACCAAGCACTTATTTGTGAATTACTGACTTGGAGGCAAATTTTTGTTGCATAAAAAAACACATATTCTGCAAAACAGAGCCTCAAGTAGGTTGCCAGTCCTCCAAGGGGCTACCAAATGGCCAATCACAGCACTTATTTGGCACCCCAAGAACATTTTTCATGCTAGCGTTGCTCCCCAACTCCTTTAACATCTGAATGTGTTCACAGGTTCAAAGGGTTAGGGCTCCCTGATACAATGATAGGAGTTTATCCAGTGTGTATTTTCCTATATTTTTTCCTGGTGATTCTGACTTTTGAAACGATGTAGCAGAAATAACAGTCCCGTGAAGAAACATGCAGGGTTGACCTATTGCGCTGCTTCAAGAGACCAAACCAGAAATTCAGATAGGGGCGGACAAATACTAGTTGCAGCGATAACTACATTGAGTAATTAAATCATTTTTAAACCATTAAAAAAATGCTAATGAATATAAAATGAAAAGTTGCTCACAGTTGCATTTTGTTTTCTAATAGATATACATGCCCTGTTTATATAACCTGTAGTATTTCTGATCAAATGCACTGTGTTGTATCAGAGCAGGGGATCAAAACATCGAATTAAAAAAAAAAGTCCTTTCACTATTGCAAAGTAGCACAGCACACAACTACATGCTAAAGCGGAGATGGCCGGTCGTTTGGCTTTGTGCTGTTGGTAAAGGGCAACCTCCTTCATCGCTGTCGACAGCTGTTGGAAGTCGATGGGACCTGTCCTTCAGCATCAGGAGCCCTACATAGCAAACCATTGGAATAAATCAGGAATCCCCAACAACTACGGCTGAGTTATGACTACAGACGCACCTCTTGGGCTTTAGGTTGCAGTTCAGCAACAGCCGCAATGTTGCCAGTTGGACAAGCTCAGGTTATGGGCTCTATTATATATATATATATATATATATATATATATATATATATATATATATATATATATATATATATATATAATATATATATACCCCCAACTGTGTGCCCAATTCTGATTATAAACTGCATGTACCTTTCAAGTGAGGATATTACTCTTACTTGGACTGTAAGAGCTGGGACACCAGGATCCCCTTTCTCTTGTCTCTTAATTAAATATATTGCTTTATAGTCTGTTATTATAGTGATCCCCAACTCTACATTCACAAGTAGCCCATATAAATATACAGAGTGGGTGTGTAAAATGACATAGGGGCAGATGCACCTCTCTTTGTCTGCACATGCTATTACTCAGTCTGCACCCAGGAAACAGCATTATTAATCATATTATATCATAACCATATGCCAATAGCAAAATCTGGCTTCCTGGACGTATAGGAATGGGATCTCGCAGGCTGCCCTGTTGTAGCTGTTTCTAAACTGCAACTCTCGCCTTGTGGAAGCTTTTGGGGGGGATGCTGGAAGTTGTAGTGCAATAGCAGCTGTACAGCCGCAGGTAGGGGGATCCCCTTGGGTAAGCAGCCGATTGAGAGCCCGCTGGCCGGTGTCATTGCACCTAACACACCGAGAGAACAGGACAAAGCCTTTGATTACCTCTCCGGTCCAGAAGCTGTTGCAGCCCAAGCAGGAGCGCACTGAATCACTGCCCGGCCAAGGGTGAGAACGTCGCTTGGGCTGGCGTTCTCGGTGCGCGCTGATGACGTCACGCAGCGCGACTGAAGCCACCAACTGTAAGGGCAAAGAGTAGGGTGATTTTTTTTTTTTTGCATATGTAGGTTCTGTTGTTTCAGACAACTCAAATCATGTTCAGTGTGATGCTGTAGTGTAGAGGTGCTGGACAGGGTGGCATTTAACTGCAAGCAGGCTGAATATTAAGTAGCTGACAATCATGCATCTCTACTCTAGGGCTCAGGTACTAACATAGGTGCAGTTACCATTGTTTGTAACTGAGCCCTAGAGTATTCTGAGACAGTTTGTAATTGGTTTTCATTTATTTTATTATGTGTGGTTGCCACTAGCAATCGCATTGCTATTTGCTACTACTATATATCATGAAAACAACAAGGATATGAAAGGTTGTTATAGGTAACTGCTCTATCGCTAAATCAACCATTGGCAGTGCCTGTCCATTTGGTCTATTTCGTGGTCATTCCCGTTTTCTTTATGGGAAAAATGCTTACTAATGGAAGCATAGAGTAAGTAGATATAAAAGACTAGGAGAATAAAGAGGTTGAGTGAGGAGAGGAAGAATAATAGTTTGGACCCATGGTCTAAGGTTTTCTGGTGGTCCCCTGGCATCCCAGTCTGACACTCACCATTGCCCCCAAGTGATTAGGCCTGGATTTGTGGCGAGGCCACATAGGCCCAGCCTAGGGCGGCAAGACTGTAGGGGCGGCATGCACACACACGCATCTGAGGTGGAACAGGGGGCTGCGCGTGACGTTTGTGGGCACTAGGACCCAGCAGCATGCCGTTGGCAGGCACTAGGACCCTGTGGCGCAGAGCAGCCTCAGGGCGCTGAAGGCAGAAATCCGGCCATGCAAGTGATGTGCAAATTATGAAAGGGCGGCTCACCTTTAACATTAGTATGTTATAGAATGGCCAATTCTAACCAACTTTTCAATTGGTCTACTTTTTTTTTATATTTTTTTCTTCTTCTGACTCTTTCCAGCTTTCAAACAGGAGTCACTGACCAGATATAAAAAACAAATGTTCTGTAAGGCTACACATGTAGGGGCCCATTTACTTAGCTCGAGTGAAGGATGAATGTTTTTTTTGGCTACTTCGACCATCGAATCGACCTTCGACTTCGACCTTGATTTGAACGATTCGAACTAAAAATCGTTCGACTATTCGACCATTCGATAGTCTAAGTACTGTCTCTTTAAAAAAAAGTTTGACCCCCTAGTTCGTCACCTAAAACCTACCGAGGCCAATGTTAGCCTATGGGGAAGGTCCCCATAGGTTTCCTAACAATTTTATGATCGAAGGAAAATCCTTTGATCAATGGATTAAAATCCTTCGAATTGTTCGTTTTGAAAGATTTAATCATTCAATCGAACGATTATTCCTTCGATCGTTCGATCGTAGGAATATCGCTAAATCCTTCGACTTCGATATTCGAAGTCGAAGGATTTCAATTCGGCAGTCGAATATCGAGGGTTAATTAACCCTCGATATTCGACCATAAGTAAATTTGCCCCGTATTGTTATTGCTACTTTTTATTACTCATCTTTCTATTCAGTCCTCTTCTATTCATATTCCAGTCTTTTATTCAAATCAATGTATGGTTGCTAGGATAACTTGGAGCCTAGCAATCAAATTGCTTAAATTCCAAACTGGAGAGGTGCAGAATAAAACTCTAAGGGGGTTATTTACTAAATTCAGAATGCAAAAATCCCGAAAAATTCATGATTTTTTAGTATAAATCGTACTTTTAAATAATCACGAATTCTTCGGAATTTATTATACCCCGAGGATGTAAAGTCCAAATGTAAAGTCCAAATCCAAAAATCCGGCATCTCAGACCTGTCAAGGTTTCATATAAGTCAATGGGAGAAGTACAAATGATGTTTTGATGTGTGCTGGGTTTCGTGCAATATCCCAAAGTTTTCGGGTGAAAAATCCGAAAAAAATTGTGAAAATCAGATTTTTTCCCGCAAAGCAAATTTTCGGGAAAATCTAATAATAAATACGCAAATAAAAACTGTGCAGATTAGATCAGAGTTTGT
The DNA here is from genome assembly GCF_017654675.1 of Xenopus laevis. Classification (NCBI taxonomy): domain Eukaryota; kingdom Metazoa; phylum Chordata; class Amphibia; order Anura; family Pipidae; genus Xenopus; species Xenopus laevis. The sequence continues at coordinate 169,089,711 of NC_054373.1, forward strand.
GGCTGGAAATTTGGACTTTGATAAATAACCCCCAAAATAACTCAAAAATCATACATAATAAAATATATGAAAACCAATTACAAACTGCCTCAGAATATCATTATCTACATCATAATAAAAGGTAACTCATAGGTGAGCAGCCCCTTTAAAGCTAGTGTGGCATTGCATGTGTGAGCATCCTGAACTGTTACAATTTTGCAACATTTAGTTGATACATTTCTCAGCAGCATCTCTGGAGTATTATCAACTATTGTATCAATTCTAACAGCTGCTTGTAATAAATTCAGCAATTCTGCTCAGCAGGGACAAAGATAAGCATTGTATCAACTAAATGTTTAATTTAGATCAGTTTACAGGGTCGATGACCCCCCTTCCAGAGCTGCTTTAGAAGGTGAAAAATTACACTTTACACTTCAATATTAGAAAAACAGTCACATATAGAAAATAGAAAGTATTTGGGAAAAGTTGCTTTTTCTGGTGATCTATCTGAAACCAACTAGTTGTTTGAACCCCTTTAAGCTATCATTTGATAGTATTTGATGCACCCACATGTATGCCTTTATGAGAAAACTGTCTGAATGCCCATAACAAGATTTGTCATACAGTGACTTTTTTCAGACCGATAATTCAGTCAGTTACTATTTTTTAAAAATATGTACAATAGGAAGGTTTTGGGCAATTGCATCCAAACTTCCTGAACACCACCAGTGGCCAGTGGCTTTTATAGAGTCTGTTTATTGACTTGAGCCTTCATTACTTGCCCATGTGACCTTTGCCCCGTGATTCTGATTTTTTGGTACCTCTGCCCCTCTTCCCCTGCCTCTGCTCTGTTCTCACTTCTGCATACTGTGCAGGAGTTATGCGAAGATGTTCTAATTTAATAGAATCCTAAAGGTACATTACTTCGTTAAACTACAGTACCTTTAAAGTTACAGTTTGCATTTTTTTGGTGTTAGCCTCAACAAAATACATATGCTATCAGGTCTGTGTAATGCTTTATTCCTACAAACACATTTTAGGTGATCCAGTTGTCCAATCAACTGTGCGCATTATATATAAACTATAAAAATAATCATTAAACTATATTTTTGGATTATGCACTCCTGTTGTTTAACAACTCAACTGAAACAGATACTGTCATTGAATAACATTTTTTTTTCAAAACGCATCAGTTAATAGTGCTGCTCCAGCAGAATTCTGCACTGAAATCCATTTTTCAAAAGAGCAAACAATTTTTTTAAATTTTGAAATCTAACATGGGTCTAGACATTTTGTCAGTTTCCCAGGTTCACCCAGTCATGTGACTTGTGCCCTGATAAACTTCAGTTACTCTTTCTTTACTGCAAATTTGAGTGATATCACCCCTCCCCAACCCCAGCAGCCTAGCAACAGAACCTATGACCTATGAATTAAAAGGGTTAAGAAGCAGGGTTCAACTATTTTGGGACAGGATCATTTATTGCACTTTTATTGTCCAAATCCAATGAACGATCATTAAAAGTTACTTTTCTCTCCTGTCCCTTCATGTTTCGATTCATGTCTGCCAATTAATGGTGCAGTACTACCTTGGGCGCAAACACATTTTCCTGGTTATCCATCACAATAGTTTCTTTATAAAGCAGAGCATAGTATTCTATTTTGGAGCCCTAAAAGCTAATAGCCAAAGCTTCCAGAAAGATATTATCAATGATATGAAACTTCGAAAGGTTTCTGCTAGTTACTATTTTGGGAAAATGCTACCTACTGCACATTTAATAATTTTTCACTTTATACAGGTGCAAACTGTTGTCAGTAGGGCTCTCTTGTATCATATTTTTTTTTACCAAGAAAGTTTTTTCACTTTATGTAGTGTGAGGCGCAAACTGTTGTCAGCAGGGCTCTGCTGTATCATATTTTTTTTACCAAGAGAGTTCACAGCATTTGGCTTGCATGCCATCCCTATGAGCGCTGGGTTAGGGATCACCTGGAAGCCATGTCCTCTTATTGGTTTAGTGCACAACTCCTTATGGAAACCCTGTGATTGTCCCTTAAAGGCTGTAAATATTGTGTCCAACTTCATTCCCCAGGTCATCCACTGCTGCTTTTGGCAGGCTTTTATCTGATTTTTGTGTGTTGATTATCACAGTTTCCAGCCCAAGGGAGCTAATCAAACCATCAACTCAAGTATTGCCTTTTTCAGAATGTTGCCAGTGGAACACCCCCCAGTTATTAGTGTAACCCTTCCCATACCTATTAGATCTATATTCTGTATTTTATCCAACTTTCATAGACACCTGTGACAGCTCTAACTGACAAATGTTTACCATGGTTCAATAGCATCCAATCACGTTTTCTTTCATTATTCTTAGTGCACTAAACCAACATTAGCTACGTGTTGATTGGTTGACTGGTTTATTATAGGATAGATGACTAGAAAAACATGGTCCTGTTGCTACCTTATCTCTGAGTTGGTAAAATGCAGTCCATGATCTACCAGCACAAGTTTCTAATGGGATTTTTCCATGCATTTCCTACAACTGTTCTTGCAGCATAAAGTTTGTTATAGATGAGTAATCCCCAACCAGTGGCTCGCAAACAACAAGTTGCTCACCAAACCATTAGCTGTTGTTTCCCAACCCATTGGCTGTTGCTCCCAGTGGCCTCAAAGCAGGTGCTTATTTTTCAGTTCCAGGCTTGGAGGCAAGTTTTGGTTGTATAAAAACCAGTTGTACTGCCAAACAGAGCTTCCTGTAGGCTGCCAGTCCACAAAGTGGCTACCAAATAGCCAATCACAGCCAGGGGCACTACTGCCATGAGGTAAGTTGAGAAACTCGTCTCAGGCGTTAACAGTAGCCCCATGTTACCAGGGGCGGCAAAAAGATGAGTTTCCAGTTATTAAACCGGAAATTCTGCTTTTCTAATGCAGAGAGGTCAATTGAGCTCTCTGTACTAGCAATGTGGCCCCCAATGTACCCAGGCCCGGATTTGTGGTATGGCCACAAAGGCCCGGGCAGCAAAATTTCAGGGGCTGCATGCCATCCAGCTGCATCATAATGAGCACCAGGGAGCCGCAGCTCCCCAGCGATCCAGTGCATGCGGGGGCGGTGCATGACAAAGATGTGGGGCTCTAGGACCTGCCAGCTAGGTGCATCATACAAGGAATCCCGGCCCTGCCTGTACATAGGGTTGCCACCTTTTATCAAAGTTTTTACCGGCCGTGGGGGGAACAAAAGTTGCGTACTGTGACGCAGAAGGGGCAGAGCCATGTCACGAGAAAAAAAAAAGGTAGGTTCTAAGTGAATTGGGAGCGGGCCAAAGGCTTTTTTTAAGGGTATTACAAATTTACTACTACATTGCAGGTAAATTTGTAATACCGGCCCTGGCAGGTGTTTTACCAGCTAGGCCATTATAATACCGGCCAGGTGGCGACCCTACCTGTACCCGCTCCTGTGCAAGAATGGTAAGAGCTGGGGAGTGAGGGGGTGGCATCGCTGGAGTGACCTCATAAGACAAGGAGCAGAGAAACGCCCCTGATCACAGCTAGGGTTGCCACCTTTTTTGGAAAAAAAAATACCAGCCTTCCTATATAATTAGATCTTTTCCCTATTAAAGTGGACCCGTCACCCAGACATAAAAATCTGTATAATAAAAGTCCTTTTCAAATTAAATATGAAATCATATTTATTTTTTTTATTAAAGTTTTCATAGCTGTTGTAAACTCATTTAAAAATCTTAGCTGTCAATCAAATATTGCCTGCCCCTCCTCTATGCCTAGGCATAGAGGCGGGGAAGCAATTACTTTCACTTTCAATTCAGCACTTCCTAGATGTCACTGCTCTCCCCACATTCCCCCAGTTCTCTTAACCATTTAATTGTGTAGCCAGGGCATGGGAATGGACATCAGGTCCCACATTCTGGTGCACAAACAAGATTCTGAGATGATACAAGGCTTGTCTTAATAACAGTGTCCACAAAATGGCTCCTGCCTGCTTGCTATAATTATGAATTCACAGACTGATGGAAACAATATTCAAATAATTTATACAGTGTAATTAAAGTTCATTATGCTTGACTAACATGATAAAATAGGATTTGAAATAATTTTTTTGGGTGACGGGTCCCCTTTAACAACATTGGGGTCAAGTATCATTTTTACTGGTCAGGCCGGTAAAATACTCGTCAGGTGGCAACCCTAATCACCAGGCACCCCCTGGACCTTTTTTTCATGTTTGTATTGCTCCCCAACTATTTTTTACATTTGAATGTGGTTCATGTTTAAAAAAAAAAAAGATCCCTGTGGTCTACAAATTCTATGTCTTCTTTATTCATATATAGGGATGCACCAAATCCAGGATTCAGCCTTTTTCAGTGGGATTTTGCCAAATCCGAATTTGCATATGTAAATGAGGGGCAGGGTGGGAAATTGTGTGACTTTTGGTCACAAAACAAGAAAGTAAAATGTGTTTCACCCTTCCAACCCCTAATTTGCATATGCAAATTAGGATTCGGTCGGTTATTCGGCCAAATCTTTTGTGAAGGATTCGGGGGTTCGGCGGAATCCAAAATAGTGGAATACAGGGTGCATCCATTTATATAATGATTTTTGAATACTAAGCCTGCCTGTTATGTCATATCTATGCTAACTGGTTATCAGGGGTCGCCGACTCCGATAAAAAAAAACTGATCAGCTGTGAGGTTGAAATTTTTATCACAAATTCCAGTTTGTCATAGAACTCTGCTGTTTCTGCCATGATGCTACCTACAACACACACATTTATTTCAATATCCGAACAAAACATTTTCACACAGTAGCCCACAGTATACTAGGTCTAGCCCATATAAGATAACCTTTGTGCCCTAACCCCGGCCCTGCTGCAAATGTTCCAGGTTCTAGGCTTATTTGCATTGCATCTCCAACACAACTTGACTCCATTCAGAGCCCGCACTAAGCAACGCGCTCGTCTATTGGTGACTCAGGAACGCGCACGTCAGGACGCAGACGCCATGTTGGCAGAGGTAGTTACGGCGGAGTGCTGGTTGCTATGGTAGCGGCCCTTCAACAAGCTCTAGCGGACAGGTCGGAGTGTCAGGCAGGTTCCAGTGCGTACAGTACTGCGGCCAAGGAAGGAGAGAGATGCCTACGGGCGGCGGAGACAAGAGGAAGCGCTATGTGCTGAGCACGGCGCATAACTACTTGGGGCTGCCGTGGGACGGAGAGGTTCCAGGCTGCGCGGAGCTGGAGCGCTTCTTGGATGATGGGAATGAGTTCATTCTGTCCGGGCGGAAGGCCGGGACCCGGATCCAGTTCTCTAACAAGGTACCAACTCTCTGGGGAAGTCTGTATCACTGTCTGTGTGAGGATGCCGGGAAATAAGCTGCGGCCTGGAGAGGACCAATAGGAGAGCTGTGCCCTGACTGAGGCACTTAGTCCTAATATTGTATCTTAGGAGTTGTGCTTCTTACACTGAGTCACGTGCATCTGAGGGGCCCCATTGGCTGTTCTATGGAGTTGCACTTGTCTGAGACTGAGGGATGGTCATCTCACACACCTGAGGGCCCCATTCATCTCTATGTGCTGCTCTAACTATAGCCACATACACCTTAGGGGCCCCATTCATCTCTATGTGCTGCTCTAACTATAGCCACGTACACTTGAGGGGCCCCATTCATCTCTATGTGCTGCTCTAACTATAGCCACATACACCTGAGGGGCCCCATTCATCTCTATGTGCTGCTCTATAGCCACGTACACTTGAGGGGTCCCATTCAGCTGCCCTGCTCTTACTGAGTCACTAGCCTCCATCACTCACCTCATGTATTGATGTATATCATTGTCCTCTATAAAACTAACGCTCCTTCTATTGAAGCTACAAATGTCCAACTGCTTTAGAAGTCATACATTATCCTTCTCTTATTGAGCCACACTATAGACACGTGAGGGGCCCCAACTCATTCCTTTACAAGTCACACTGCTCTATCACCCATACGTTCCTCTTATTGAGCCACACTTTATACATGAGTTGCCACAACTCATTCCGTCACAAGTCACACTACTTTTAGGGGCAGATTTATCAAGGGGTCAAAGTGATTTTGAGGGAATTTTCGAAGTAAAAAAAATGAGAAATTCAAAGTAATATTTTGGATACTTCGACCATCGAATAGGATACTACGACTTCGAATTCGATTCACAGTAAAATAGTTCGATATTCGACTATTCGATAATCGAAGTACTGTCTCTTTAAAAAAACTTTGACTTCAATACTTCGCCAAATTAAACCTGCCGAAGTGCTATGTTAGCCTATGGGGACCTTCTAGAGCAGTTTTCTACGTTTTTGAAGTCGAATAAAAATCGTTCGATCGATTGATGAAATCAGTTCGATGGAACGATTTTACTTCGACCGCAAATTGACAAATTCATTGAAAAAAAATTCATCTATACCTGCTTACCCATTCATCTATACCTGCTGCGCCGGCGTTTTTTCGCCGGCGCACTGGGAAGGCGGGCGCTAGGCCTAGGGGCGGCTGGGGAAGAAATCCGGCCCTGAGTATGGTCCTGGTTACTGCCCCAATCCCCATTCATAGAGGGGTACATCCTTTACATTTTTCTCCTGGAGTTCCTCAACAACCCTGTTTGTCTCATACACTGATTCTGGACTTCGCTAGAGCCATGCTCCTTCTCTCCATCCAAACTTTAACTCTGTTGTGTTACACATCCAGTCACTCCAGCCTTTATACATTAATTGGCTAACTAACTATATTAGGGTAAGGTCACACTGGGCGTTTTGGGGAGATTTGGTCGCCTGGCTTTCCCTCATTCTGCACTTTCTTAAAATGAAAAATCGCCGGCGCTAATCACATGTGACGATTCGTTTTCCCGAAGTCGCCCGAAGTTGCCTTACGAGGAAACTTGGGGCAGGGACAGTTGTAAATTAATCCTTTTGTGTTTGGCTGTGTTAGGATTGTTGTGGCTTTCAAGGCGTTTTGCCAATTTAAAGGAGAACTAAACCCTAAAAATTAATGTGGCCAAAAATGCCACATTTTATATACTAAATTTATTGCACCGGCCTAAAGTTTCAGCTTGTCAATAGCAGCAATGATCCAGGACTTCAAACTTGTCACAGGGGTTCACCATCTTGGAAAGTGTCTGTGACACTCACATGCTCAGTGGGCTCTGAGCAGCTGTTGAGGAGCTAAGCTTAGGGCTCGTCACTAATTATCCAGCAGAAAATGAGGTTGGCCTGTAATATAAGCTGATGCTACAGGGCTGATTATTAAATTCTGATGCTAATTGCACAGGTTTCTGTGCTGCCATGTAGTAATTATCTGTATTAATTACTAATCAGCCTTATATTGTGACATTTCTATTCTATGTGTACTGTATATTGTGAGTGGGTCCCTAAGCTCAGTAAGTGACAGCAGCACAGAGCATGTGCAGTGAATCAGCAGAAAAGAAGATGGGGAGCTACTGGGGCATCTTTGGATATCTTTACTGCTAAAGGACTGTGGTTGCCTTGGGCTGGTAAAGAAGCTCAAAACATAATGTACAACATTTCTAGCCTAGTTTTTTAGTTAAGCTTTAGTTCTCCTTTAATATGGTCATCCTTATTGTTTGTCCTTGACATTCCTGGTCTAATGAATAAGCAACCAGACTTGGGGCAATGGGACTTTCCAAGTGGCAAAAACTTGACAAGACTTGGATCGAGTGCTTTCAACATGGGGAACTGTTTAGGGATACTTTGGCCCTGTACTGCTGAATAATAGTAAATGTGCAGAGAGAGAATATAGAAAAGTATCAGAATCCTTATACAGTCCCCAGGCTTTCCTCTTCAACTCCAGCAGATATAGATATAACCGTTTTTGTGCCTTTTTTTAGGTTGATCCTGGTGAAACGAAAGATAAAGTCCTTGTGTTCTTTAAAATAAGACCTGACGTCATTACAGAAGACAATCTGTATGAAAATATCCTGGTATCATCAATGCTCGACTCCCCCATAAATACACTTTACCAAGCGGTAAAGCAAGTCTATGCACCTATATTACTTAAGGTGAGTGTTTCAAAGATCCTGTATTCTGCTTTCAAAAACACAGCATTGATGTTGTTGATCCTGTTATTGTTTCCACCTACTGAAATATTAACTCTCAAACAAAACCCTTTCTTATGAATGAACTGCACCCCATAGATTTTAAATGGTTTTCACATGGGTATAGTATAGTGCAGAGTCTTATGTGCTATATTGGGTATGCTCCAAAAATGTTATACAGGATACAGTAAACATGCAGGGTATACCCCACTTGCATTAGCTGCTGATATCTATTCTGTTTTTATAGCCCATTATTTTCTACACATACTATGGGGCCGATTCACTAAGCTCGAGTGAAGGATTCGAATGAAAAATACTTTGAATTTCGAAGTATTTGGGTACTTCGACCATCGAATGGGCTACTTCGACCTTCGACTACGACCTTCGACTTCGATTCGAACGATTCGAACGAAAAATCGTTCGAATATTCGACCATTCGATAGTCGAAGTACTTTCCCTTTAAAAAAAACTTCGACCCCCTACTTCGGCAGATAAAACCTACTGAAGTCAATGTTAGCCTATGGGGAAGGTCCCCATAGGCTTGCTAAACATTTTTTGATCGAAGGATTTTCCTTCGATCGTTGGATTAAAATCCTTCGAATCGTTTGATTCGAAGGATTTAATCGTTCGATCGAATGAAAAATCCTTCGATCGATCGAACGAACGTTTAGCGCTAAATCCTTCGACTTCGATATTCGAAGTCGAAGGATTTCAATTCGAGGGTCGAATTTCGAAGTATTTTTAACTTCGAAATTCGACCCTTAGTGAATCTGCCCCTTAGTGTCCATCATATTTCTAATATTGTGTACTTTACAGTATACATGCATAACTTGCACATACATGTGCCTGCAGTGTTTTTGCAGTAAATGTTGATCAATATAATGTATATAATATATAAATGATGCCCCTCTTTGGGATTTCTCATACACTAGGGATCCATAGTTCTTTTTTAATCTTCCAATTGTTTAGGATGAGAAATGGAGTAAGGATTTCGACCCTAAACTGCAGAGCATGCTGAGTGACCTGGAAGCAGGTTTGGGCACTATATTAAGAAGATCTGCTTCTGGTCGTGGGAAGCCTACATTTGGAGGAGAAGATGATCTGCAAGGTTGGAATGAAATCAGATATGCATTTTATGATTTGATTAAATATTCGGCAGTCCTTTGTCAAGTATTCAGCAATCAGCCAAATTTAAAAAATCTTTCTCTACATCTCTATGTGCTATTTGCAATGTATATTGCAATATTACATCACTATTATTTTGACAAAATACAGGTATATGATCTCATCCAAATTGCCTAGAACAAGGAGTTTCTGGTGGATAAGTGGTCTTTGTGTAATTTGGATCACCATGCCTAAAGTCTGCTAAAATACATTAAGGGGCCGATTCACTAACTTCGAGTGAAGGATTCGAAGTAAAAAAACTTCGAATTTTGGCGTAAATTTGCCTGAGTAGAATGATTCGAATAGATCGAGCGCAAAAACGCTGCGACTATTCGCCATTCGATAGTCGAAGTACTGTCTCTTTTAAAAATACTTCGACTGCCTACTTCGCCACCTAAAACCTACCGAATTGCTTTAAAAGCCTATGGGAAAGTCCCATAGGCTTGTTTTCCAAGTTTTTGATCGAATAAAAAGGCATTCGATCGAATGAAAATCCTTTGAGCGAATATTCGATCGAGCACCTATTCGCCTGGCGAATAGTCGCCAATTCGACTATTCGCCAGCGCGTAAATTCGCCCGAATTGCCTATTCGATTCTATTCCCCAGTCGAATTTCGAGGGATTTAACCCCTCGAAATTCGACCCTTGATGAATTTGCCCCTAATGGTTTTTTTTTTTCAAAATCCAATTTTTTGTAAGTGATAAAAAGTCTGACCAAACTGGAATCAATTTGACCTTATTTATCATTAAAAAAACTCTACAAAATCGGTTCGGGAAAAAAAAACTATAGTTTTTGCAGAAAAAAAACGGAATTTCGAGTTTTGTGCCCAAAATGCCCTAATTGTTTTCGTGAAACCCCCGTTGTTTTTTGATTTTTGAACGAAACTCAGCGCAGACTATGATATCTTCAAATCTGAAATGGGTCCTTTGCCATTGACTTCTACAGGACCCGACAGCTTGGAAATGGAGTATTTTCGGATTTTGACTTTTCACAGCCTCGGGGTATAATAAAACACAAAAATGTTAGATTTTTTTTTTTTCCACAAAAAATTCTGATTTTATAGTATAAATTTTTTAGTTTTTTGCCATTTGGATTTAATAACTTGCTTAAATTGATACTGACACAAAAAGAATGCTGTACTTTTCAAAATATTAATGTCCATCAAAAGTCCCCTATAGGTCATGTTGATTTTTTTACTGATAGGGATGCTTTTGCATATACAAATTAGTATTTATATTCAGTTCGGTATTCTGACAATTTTTCGCAAAGGATTCGGGGGTTGGGCCGAATCCAAAATAGTAGATTCAGTGCATCCCTACTTATAGGTAATATAAAAGCTTTAGGAAGTACTTTTATGGCAAAATGATAAAGCTCATGCAAGGACAATTTCATGATATACAGGTATCGGATTTGTTACCCAGAATGCTTGGGACCTGGGGTTTTCTGGATAACAGATCTTTCTGTAATTTGGATCTTCATACTTTGTCTACTAACTAATCATGTAAACATTAAATAAACCCAATAGGCTGGTTTTGTCTCCAATAAGGATTCATTATATCTTAGTTGGGATCAAGTACAAGATGTTGTTTTATTATTACAGAGATCAAGGAAATCATTTAAATTTGGATTATTTGGATAAAATGGAGTCTATGGGAGACGGCATTTCTGGATAATGAGTTTCTGGATAACGGATCCCATACCTGTGTTTATAAACATTTTAATTTCAGGTGTTAGTATCTGTTTAAAAGTTTAGAACAGCCAATAGGATTGTTTTGCCACCAGTGTGGATTCATGCAGCTCAGTCACCATCAAATACAAGTATAACAATATAACTGTTAAAAATAAAAATTGTCAGTGGATTTTTTTGCTTTAGCGAGGAGGAGTAGGCTACAGCATCCCAGTATGATCTGAGCAAAAATTGGGGAGGGGGAAATCAGTGCAAGAAGTTTGTTTAAATCAAAAAACAGCAATCTTTGTAGTCATGGGATAATGTCATCGTTTTAGGTGCACAGATTTGGCTAGGTGCTTGAATTTGGCAGAATCCTACAGAATAAAAATACATTTGGGATTTGGTACATCCCTAGATATTTATTATTATTATTATTGTTATTATTATTATTATTATTATCCTTTTTTAATAGCACTAGCATTACAGAGATTATATATAATTCTCATCTGTTCCTGCCCCAGTGGAGCTTACAGTCTAAGGTCCCTGTCACACACACTAGGGTCAGAAGCATGTATGTTTTTGCTGTGCAGAAGTTAAAGGAAAACTATACCCTCAAACAATGTAGGTTTCTATAAAAAGATATTGCATAAAACAGCTCATATGTAAAACCCTGCTTCATGTAAATAAACCATTTTCATAATAATAGACTGTTTTAGTAGTATGTGCCATTGGGTAATCATAAATTGCCATTTTAAAAAATAAGGGCTGTGCCCTGGGCTCGTATGATTCACTGTGCACACAAACATACCAAACCATACTTGTTAGGTCAAATGAGCCAATTAACAGACAGAGTTGTGTATTTTGCTTCCATACATCTTTTTGTTAGAGCTGTAGTATTTCTGGTCAGTTTATCTCTGAGGCAGCACACAGACCATCACAAAATGGTGGCTCAAGGCAAGTGAGGACAATATTTACTTAAATATATATATACCAGTTTGGAACATTCTTTAATATGTTACTTAATTTGATATAAACTATCTGTTGCTCAAGTATTCATTTTGGGGGTATAGTTTTCCTTTAGCAGATGTAACCAGATGAAACCCACGCAGACACAGGGTGAATATGCAAATGCATTGCAGGTAGTTAGGCAGACTTATTGTGGTCAGTAGCTTTTGATATATTTGAATGACAGTTGTCTCTCAGTGCCTGTAATTTTGCACTTTGCTACAATTATTTTTATCTCACAGTAGTGATCAGATCTTCATCTTGTATTGGTTTCACTTACTATGCTCCGCTAGTTATTTACTATATAAAACTTATATAAAAGTATAAAAATGCAAAATAAAAACCTTTTGGCACTGAATCTTTATATTTCCTTAACACCGCTGTATCTTTCGCAGGCATTTTAACGCCAAATGACGAGTTTCAGTTTTGGGCAGAAATTTCAGAAAGTAAAAGTAAATCAAGTGCCAGGGATCGAGCGAGCCACTTTAATAAACTGTTTCAATCTATTGCAAATGTGAGTATTTTAAATATATGTGTGTGTGTATAGGTAATCATCTGTGTGTTGCTTTACTGATTTAAAGGGACGAATCGATCATAAAAATAGAATGCTGCACTAAAGATGGTTTTCTTTCTTTAAGAACTACATTAAAGCAGTTGTTCATCTTTAAGTTAACTTTAAATATGATTTAGAGATGATTTTGATATTCTGAGACAATTTACAATAGGTTTGTATTTTTTATGATTTGTGTTTATTTAGCTTTTTATTCAGCAGCTCTCCAGTTTGCAATTTCAGCAATATATCTGTCCAGATTATCCTAGCAACCAAACTGGCTAAATAGATAGCCTGTGCAAAATAAAAAATGTTTCTAATATAGTTAGTTAGCCAAGAATGTAATGTATAAAGGCTGGAGTGACTGGATATCTAACATAATAGCCAGAACACTACTTCCTGCTTTTCAGCTCTCTAACTCTGAGTTTGTCAGCGACTTTAAGGGGGGCCACATGGGACATAACTGTTCATTGAGTTTGCAATTCATCCTTAGTATTCAGCTCAGATTCAAGAGCAACAGTTATGACCCATGTGCCCCTCCTCAAGTCACTGATTGGTTACTGCCTGGTAACCAATCAGTGGAAACCAAGAGAGCTGCAAAGCAGGAAGTAGTGTTCTGGCTATTATGCGAGACATCCAGTCACTTCAGCCTTTATAAATGACATTTTTGGCTAACTATATTAAAACCATTTTTTATTTTGCACAGCCTATCTATTTACCTAGTTTCATTTTTACACTGAACAATTACTTTAAGATCATTTCTCTCTGTACATCCTGAACATCAAGCAAGTTTAAAAAGAGTTACATATAATGGGATTGCTCTGTCCATAGCCTGAAGCTCATTGGGTGCCATTTACACAGGACCTTAACTAGAGGTAGACAGAAGAGGCAATGGTTATTGGATGCCCACATGCATTGAGATGCAAAATATTTCATTTAGGTTGTCAATCAATCGATTCTTTGACTGTATCACTGAACAACTGGTATTTTATTGCTAGATTTGGTTTTGTTCCATTACTTAATTATTGTTTGAGCTGATAATTAGTGATGAGCCACTTTGTTTACCAGGCATGGATTTGTGGTGAACTTCCGGCAAAATTTTGCCACGGAAAAATCCGCTGCATCAAAAAAGTCACACATGTAACATTTGACGCACAAAAGAAAAAAATTGACTCACATTGACTAATGAATTTGGAGTGAGGAAAAAATAGTTGAACGAATTTTTCCTGAGTTCCGATTATCACTAGTGATAAGTACTTATGTGTCTGTTTGGATCAGTTAAATCTACAAAAATTATTTTAAAGGAAGAAATAAGGGCTAGTGTACCAACCCCAGTGCAAAATTGCATCTGTGCAGTAATCATTTTACTATGTTTTAGAAAATTAGAGCGAATCCCAAACCGAATCTTGGATTTGGTGCATCCCTAGTTAGTATATAAAACCAAAAGTATTTTGAATGATGCAATTATTTCCATAACTATCCAGAGCAAGACAAACAAATCCCTTCAGTAGATAAATTGTGAATACTTTATTCACCAACCATTTCCTTGTAATGTCAGCACATTCAACACATTCATTCAACAATGCCATGTTATAGTCTTGCTGTTAATAGTTTGCATTTCATTTCATGATTCAGTGCACTCCAGTGAATATTTGGATATGCAGCATTCTCCATAGGCTGTTATACACAGCAGCATCAAGAAATCATAAGTAAATTAGGTATTGCCCTGTTAATTAGGGTGAATGTCATGTCTAATAGGAGAGAGAGGGCACATACCATGTGACAGACGCTTGGGTTTTTTTGTAAGAGTAAGGTTATTAGTCTGTTATTAGAATATTCTTGTGATTTAAATGTGCTTGATTTCAGTATTACAGCACACTGGACAATCTCCCCTTATCTGAAGTTGTGCAGCTCGTAGAAACTACTCAGGAAACCATGGATGATGTTTGGAGACAAACCGATTATGACTCTTACCCAGAGCATCGCATGAAGCATTTACTCGACATCATAGGTATGTTTCCGGCATTGTTCCAGAAAAAACAGTTACTTTTGTTCAAAGCAAGATTGCAACTTTCTGGCACAATAATTGGTGCTGGGGGAGGTGCTAAAACACCTTTATTGTTTGGTAATTGAAATTGGATTAATACTGTACAAGGGAAGAACCACTGATTTGATGTGGTTGCAAACCAAGAAATCATTTCTTTGCCCGATTAGACCAAACCAAATTGGTGGTTGGCCACATCAGGCTGATCTGATCATGTGGCCCTAGAGTAAATAATTTGATTATACAGGGACCCCACGCAGACCTGTTTCCACAGTCTAATGTGGTCCTCACCTAATTGAATTTTACAATCTTCTTAATTGATAATCCTGGCAAGCCTGATATATAGGGGCCACAGAAGCTGTCACTTTGACCCCATACATGGGCAAATAAACTGCAGACTAGATCCAATGCATGGCCTGATTTAGACATGACACGCTGAAGGTCTCATTGAATTGATGTATCTGGCCCTTAGATGTTTTATAATTTCATACACAGTCAAATCAAAATATAACTAATAGAGTTTCCAGTACCTCCTTTGACGGGCAAGTTTTTCTTTGATGTTGGCAAAGTTGTGTTTTAAATGTCTGCAAGAGTACGTATAAGTTTAAGGAGAGCTAATGAGCGCCTCACTTTTTGCGCTACTATAGGCAGAACAAATACAAAAAAGGCAGGCTTTAAAGGGGCACATAGCATCAACATTTTTTGCCATTGTATTATACACTTCCAAAAACAGAAGGAGTTTGACTTTATACATGTTCTTTTGAAACCATTTAAACAACCCCTAAATGTCATGCTTCAAGCTACTTGCTATTAAGGAAAGTTGGTTGCATGCAGCACTTTACACTTTAGGATGCCAGCCAATCTGGTAGGAGAACAGTCAGTATGTAAGCAAACCTAACAGGAGATTATGGGGCTTCCCCAATACTGTCGCTGTGCAGCTCTCCCCTCACACTCTTCTTTTACTCTTCTTATCCACTTGGCAACTCTCCCTCTCTTCAGCCGCAATTCTTCAACTGCTGCCCTCCTCTGCTCCCCAAGCTTATACTAAGCAGGGCTGGAGTTAGAGGCAGCAGAGGTATGTACCCACCATAGCACGTGCCTCTTCTGCTTACTCCTGGAAGGCAAAGCTGTGATTGGCTATCCATGTTTTACTGGATTTCTGGGGAAGGATTATTAGGACACGCTCACTGTTTTTAAAATTTCTGTGTATTCCCATTAACTGGGAAAGAAATTCTTTCAAGTTAATGGATTGACCTAATTTTTCCCTAATGGCCTTTTCAATGGTGTTTTGCTTGTACTTGTGTGCTTTATACATTTTTGCTTTGATTTTATAACCTAGGAAGTGCCCTGGGTAGGACTGTTCAGAGAAACCTTGGTGATATGGACCATTGGAAGGACCCCTTTCCTACAGTTAAAGAAAACTTGAGAGCAGGAATTACTGTCTGTGAGCAATGGGCTGCTGCTTGTGAACACCTGACAGGGCAACTTTGGCGACGTTTTACTCCACACCCATGGAAAACAGAGACATTTTCTGCTGATTCACTAAAGAACCTGGGCGGACGTCTGGAGGAAGTATGTCTGCCCTTGATATGTTTTACCTTGGGTGGTGCTAATAACTGTTGTCTCTGATTTTTTTTAAAGGGGTGGTTCACCTTTAAGGTAACTTTTAGTATGATATAGAATGGCCAATTCTAAGCAACTTTTCAGTTTTTCTTCATTATTTATTTTCTATATTCTTTGAATAATTTGCCTTCTTCTGACTCCTTACAGCTTTCAAATGGGGTTCACTGACCCCGTCTAAAAACAAAAGCTCTGTAAGGCGGCACATTTATTGTTTTTGCTACGTTTTATTACTCATATTTCTATTCAGGCCTCTCTGAATTACCCTAGCAACCATGCACTGATATGAATAAGAGACTGGAATGTGAATACATTCCAGTCTCTTATTCATATCAGTGCATGGTTGCTAGGGTAATTCAGACCCTAGCAACCAGGTGGCCGAAAACTGGAGAGCTGACAAATAACAAGCGAAATAACTCAAAAAACACATATACTAAAAGATGAAAACCAATTGCAAATTGTCTCGGAATATCACTCTCTACATCATGCTAACAATTAACTCAAAGTTGAACCACCCCTTTAAGTGCTTTACTGTAGGTGTTCAAAATTGTCCATGTCATGTATGAAAAAGGAACACTGAAGCATTTTTTTGATGAATTCATTTTCATTAATGTTACACCTCTGTAGTTCTTCCATGTATCTTCCCTAATAAAGTTCCAAATCTCTGAACTCTTCAGGTATTGACTATACGTATGCTCCATGAAAAACTCCTTCACTTTTTACCATCTGGAGAAGACAATGCTCTTCGTTCTGTGAAAGTGTTTGAACCCTTCACTGGCTTGAATCCTGTGCACTACAATCCATACACAGAGGTAACGGTCATGATTTTGCCTTGGTTTTGTGTGGCTAGTGGGATTCTAAAGCATGAAACTAAATAGTATTTTACTCTTGTTCAAGCCTTTGTGGAGAGCGGCAGTATCACAATATGAAAGAATCATTGAACCTGCTGAACAGAAAACAGCCAGCAAGCTAAAAACATATTTTTCTGAATTCCATGATAGCCCACAACAGGTATGATATGATATTATTTGGCAAATCATTAAATATTTATTTTTGATATGTATGAAACCACTTTGTACAATTTTATGGGCAAGTGTGTGGCCAGCTTAAAGATGATTGAAAGCTTCAATATCATATGTAAAGGTTTTAGCAAGGCTTTGCTTTTCTTAGAGTTCTAGCTTATCCAAATGCACTGCTAGTCCAATCCAGTCAAGATACAATAAAAGATCTTGACTTTTTCTGTAAAGACATTAAAAAGCAGGGACAGCGCCCATAGTGTAATTTGCTTTTATGTTATTTGTACTTATTGCACTTACATAAGTAAAACTTCTGAGTGCATAGCAAACAAGTAATTTAGCCCTTTTGAGATATTGGTAATAAAGTGCATAATACGCTATCACACTTGTATAAAACTGGAGGAGTATTGTATATTGTAATGAAGACTTAAAGGGGTTGTTCACCTTCCAAACACTTTTTTCAATTCCGCTTTCAATTCCGTTCCAAAAAAAGTTTAAGGTTGAACGCTCCTGTCTCTGATGTTTCAGTCTGGCAGCTCAGTAACTCAGGTGCAGACTCTGAACTGTTACAATTTTGCAACATTTAGTTGATACATTTCTCGGCAGCATCTCTGGAGTATTAGAAACTATTGTTTCATTCTAACCGCTGCCTCTAGCAGGGACAAAGATAAGAAATGTATAAACTAAATGTATCAATTTAGAACAGTTTACAGGCTCGGCTACCCCCTCCAGGGCTGCTTCAGAAGGTAAAAAAAAGATAAATAGAAAGTCATTGGAAAAGTCATTGGAAAAAGTAATTATTTCTGGTGATCCATCTGAAAACAACTAGTTGTTTGAAGGTGAACCACCCCTTTAATCAATGTGAAGAACTGTGCAGCATATAATTTTTGCCACTTTATACCCTTTAACATAATTTTAATATTAGACGGCTGATGTATATGTTTAACATTTTTAAGCTCCTGCAAGCATTTCAAAAACACAAAGAACTGGTAAAGCGCCCAAGTCTCAAAAAACAGTTGAATCTAGAACGGGAAACACTTCTTGCAAGACTTCAAG
Source organism: Xenopus laevis (assembly GCF_017654675.1). NCBI lineage: Eukaryota > Metazoa > Chordata > Amphibia > Anura > Pipidae > Xenopus > Xenopus laevis. The sequence goes on from NC_054373.1 coordinate 169,107,894, forward strand.
ACTCTAACAAAGGTAACGTGCATTCCATATGTTTCCTGCTGAAGTCTTCATTTTCCTTATTTTATAAAATGACAAAGCACTGTGCCAAGGATAACAGTAAACTCATCACTTTTGTCTTGTGTAGGCAGCAGAGGTACAAATCAAATCGGCTTAGAACCTGAGGGTTGTAAACCACAGTGTAAATCATTATATACCAACTGATTCAGATGTAATTTCTGCAAAATTCAGATGGTATTGCGCATAAAACAGTAAACAAACAGATGTATTTGGAACAGTCTTCTTTATAATGATATTTCTTTATTTATTCTAGAAAGAAGGAACAGTAGCAGAGACAGAGCATATTTTATTAATAAACATATTCAGAGCATCAATTTAAACACTAACACACATCGCTTCAACTTATAAACGACACTAGTCAATCTCTTTAAGAAGTCGGCACCATTTACTATGTGTTGCATCAATATATGCATCTCTCTTGGGGGCAGATTTACTAAAGGGCGAAGTTGCCATTGCTAGCGAAAATTCGCCTGAAATACCATCAGCTGGGACATTGCCAATGTAGAGGACAATTCGCTATCGAAAGAGTACATAGTTTCATGCCCTATCGCCAGGCGAATTTTCACTCGGGCTAATCACCGTTACTCTTCAAATTCACAGATTCAAATTCACAAAGTGCAAATTTTATAACGTTGCCTCTTTCGCAAAAGCTTTTCACCAGCTTAGACTTGGCGAACTGATTAGATGAAGCTACATCCTCCTCAATCTTATATCAGTGACATCATATCCTGTATGCCGAGTCATAATAACTATATAAAAAAAAAAAACCCTGGCGGTTTTTCATCTTTTAAAGTGGGATTATCTTTAAAAGTTGTAACTATTGAAAATGTGAACATTTTTTTAACCATTTGAGGGGCATGTCACATTTGTTTTAGGGTGGGCTCGTGTCTAGGACATTAGAGGATCTCTTTTGTCTTTATTTTGCTTCCTTGGACATTTTTTAATAATAAGTGGCCACTTCAAGCATTTGCACCAACATCTCTAATATAGTGAATAAAGTACCCCCTCTTGTAAAATATAAGGATATTATAAGTCACCGAGGAGTTTCATGACTATATAAAAACACGAGGCCGAAGGCCGAGTGTTTTTATACAGGTCATGGAACTCTGAGGTAACTTCTAATATCCTCATATTTTACAACTGGGGGTACTTTATTTATTATAATACACACGTTTCGATGAGTCATGTGACAGATATTACATCAGAACTGACCGTTTATAACTGATGACATCAGAACTCACCGTTTATAAGGATATAATTTACAGGATATTCATGGCTTTTGTGTATTATATAGTGAATAAAGTACCCCCTCTTGTAAAATATAAGGATATTATAAGTTACCGAGGAGTTTCATGACCATATAAAAACACGAGGCCGAAGGCCGAGTGTTTTTATACAGGTCATGGAACTCCGAGGTAACTTCTAATATCCTCATATTTTACAACTGGGGGTACTTTATTTATTATAATACACAAATTTTAGTGAGTCATGTGACAGAAATTACATCACTACTCACCGTTTATAACTGATGACATCACTACTCACCGTTTATAAGGATATAATTTACAAGATATTCACGGCTTTTGTGTATTATAAAGACATATATATGACCTATATGTACCCGCCCTATTCAAATTGACCTAAGCGTAAGTATTAATGAAATTTCGCTAGGCAGAAACGAATGTTAGCTAAAGTTCACTAGGAAATGTTTGTACTGACAAATTTATGCTAGCGAAACTTCACCAGTGTTCGGCTGCAGAGATGCAACTTCACGCAACTTAGCATTTTAGTGAATTGGCATAATGTTACCGAATTTGCGCCTGACGAAGTGGGGCAAAGTGTGGTGAAGCCTTCACAGATGAAAAATTGCCCCTTGGTTGGGTGCAGCTGGTCAAATCAATAAAATACTTCCAATCAAACTTATAATATATATATACATTTTTTTGGAGTCTTAGTTGAAAACATATATAATGAATAATGCACTGCCTTGCAGTTAAATATGCATATAATTATTATAATTTATGGCAGAATTCTGTGGCCATGTAGAGGCACAAAATCACAGGCCAAGTACATTTGAAGGAGATCTAAAGCTTAACCAAAGAAGTAGTATTTCATCCACCAGTGATGTTGCCCATAGCAACCAAATAGATCTTTGCTTTTGTTTTTTAACTTGTAAGTGAAATCTAACCTCCAACAATGCTCCTGTAGCTCCCCATCTTCTTTTCTGCTGATTCACTGCACAAGCTTAGGGATTGCCGCAGAAGAAACAACTGGAAAAAAAAAATGATTCAGATCATTGGTGCACGGCAGAGCAGAAACCAGCACAGTTAGTATCAAAAGCTTAGCTTCTTAACAGCTGCTCAAAATACACTGAGCATGTGCGTGTCACTGACACTACTAACAAAATTCATAACTGTAAACTCCTGCGACAAGTTTGAAGTCCTGGATCATTGCTGCTATTGAGATGCTGAGCTTTAGGCTGGTGCAATAAGCTCAGTATATAAAATATGTCATTTCTAGCAGGGATGGGCAAATAGTTTTGCCGCAGAAATGACGCTCATAGACTTGTATGGCGTCACACATCAAAAAAAAATAAAAAATAGACTTTAATGGCCACCGGCGACATTTTCAGGTAAATTCGGATTTTAGTAAATAACCCCATAAGGCTTTTTATCTGAAGCTAATTTGACAGTTTGCAACTATGATGGCCACCATGTTGGCATCCAGATTTCCACAACTTTTTAATTAGCTTTCATTTTTGTTTTTATAGCTTTTGAATTATTTGTCTTCTTCTTCTGTCTCTTTTCAGCTTTCAGATGGGGGTCACTGACCCTGTCTAAAAACAAATGCTCTGTAAAGCTACAAATGTATAGTTATTGCTACTTTTTATTGCTCCTCTTTCTATTCAAGCTCTCTCTCCTATTCATATTCCAGTCTCTTATTCAAATCAGTGCATTGTTGCTAGGGTAATTTGGACCCTAGCAACCAGATTGCTGACATTGCAAACTGGAGAGCTGCTGAATTAAAAGCTAAATGACTCAAACGACAAATAATAAAAAATGAAAACCAATAGCAAATTATCTCAAAATATCACTCTGTACATCATACTTAAAGTTAAATTAAAGCTAAACAGCCTCTAAGAATTGTTGATAAGTGCTGTACAGTTACTGTTTAATTGTATAGGTCTACTTTTGTACGATTAAATTACTGGCACATTCAATTCATCATCATCATCATAATAATAATCAGAAGATTTTATTCATATATATTATTCATTTACATTGTTTCAGATATTCTGTCAGACTTTGAATCACGCTCTCATGGATCTCCAGGAGACTCATCCGGACCACTTACAGGAAGGAACCTCCCAGAAGTAGTAAATAACATTGTATGGGTGCGACAGCTCCAGATGAAGGTAATTGCAGTGCATAAAGATATAAGCATATGTATCTAGTGCTATATTTCAAGCTCTGTGTTAACCCTATCCAATTCACCTTTCTTTTGGTTGTTTGCATGGGAGTTTCCTCTGCCTGCCTTGCTGCAAGATAGAAGAGTGGTGAGAAAAAGCTTAGGAGCCCCATCACTCAACCCATAAACTTAATTGCAGCACATTTTAAAGGACATGTAAAGCCTACATTTTTCTACCATGTATAGAAGTTGGGCATATAAAATAGTACCTTGTACGTGATCCAAATTAAGATATTCCTTATTGGAAGCAAAACCAGTCTATTGGGTGTATTTAAAGAACATGTAAAACCTACATTTCCCTCCATGTATATAAGTTGGGCATATCTTCCCCACCCAAGCCACATCATTTGTACTGCATATACCCCCTCCATTTGCCAGCGCCATTACATTTTCCTAAAACAAATAGCAGTTTTCACCCAGCAGCCATTTTCCCTCTGACACATCATCAGTAACATTGAGACATGTATGCTGTAGAGTTCATGCAATGTAGAATGCAGGGTTATACAGGCACCACATACTTTAATAAAAAGTTCTGCTGGGGTTGAGCACTGTAATGGGGAGAGGTGGTTAGGACAAAAAAAAAAGGATCAGACAGCTAGAGTTTCTATGGAAACCAGTAATGCTATCTCTTCATTGGCTGTTAGACTGGAGGGTGGGTTTAGTAATCTGAGCTGAGAAGAACTGAGCATGCTCAATAGCCATCAGCCAAAGTAAATTTCTAAGGGAGGGGGCAAAGTTGGTTAGAGGAGGAGAAGGAATTCTAAGTGATTAAGGGAATGCGGCAGCCTTATCGTTAATCTTTTAACAACCAGAGTGGCAGGTATTTAAAGATTTCAAAGAGGCTGTTCACTGATTACATTTTTGTGGAGGTGGTTTACATGTCCTTTAAACAAATCATCAGGATGTTATGGACAGGACCTGATTTCTTGGGGGGCGGGGTTTACAAAATTAATCTTTTCTTTCATATGTATACTATAAAATGCCAATACAGATGCTGAACTTAAGAGTCATCTCCTGTGACAAAAGGATACTATGGGGCATATTTATCAAGGGTCGAATTTCGAATTGAAAAAACTTTGAAATTCGAATTCAAAAAGACCAACCGAAGTTTTTTTGGGTCGAATAGGTCAATTTTCGAACGAATAGGTCCGTATTTGGCCAAATTCGAATTGTTCAAATTGAAGGAATAGTGCATTCGATCGAATTTGATTCAAAGTTTCCCCCCCAAAAAACTTAGATTTTTCAAAGTCCACCAATTGACTCCAAATAGGTTCTAGCAATTCGGCAGGCTTTAGATGGTGAATGGTCAAAGTAGAATTTTTAAAGAGACAATACATGATAAATTTCGATATTCAAATTGTTTACATTTTGTTTAAAATTTGGACTATTCCCAAGTCGAAGAACACAAAAAATAGCTTGAAATTTGAACTTTTTTCATTCGAAAATTCACCTAAACCTTTGTTAAATCTGCCCCTATGTGTTTGCACTTTGCTCCTTCCCACCCTTCATAGATGAGCCATTTGCTGTATTATGAACTTTCTTTATCTGATATGTCAGCTATAGGATTATATTTTTGTGTCTGTTTAAGGTGGAGGATTCTGTTAAGACTGCAGATGCTCTTCTATCAGATCTCTCTGGATTTCCATCATTCAGGAAGAGTGCGAATGACCTCCTTGATCAGCTCAAAGTATATGAACAAGAGCAGTTTGATGATTGGTTAAGAGAAATCAACGCTGGTCTGTCAGATCCAAAATCTGGTTTTTGGTTAGTAAAATCTCTATCTATCTATCTATCTATCTATCTATCTATAAATAAATAAATATATATATATATATATATATATATATATATATATATATATATATATATATATATATATATATATATATATATATATAACAAGGGAAAGTTGTGCTCACCACTAATTTTTAAAAACATTTTACAAAGGGACTAAGTTTTACCTGCAACTTACTAGCTGCTTTCAAAGTAAAACTCCCAAACTTGGCTGCCCTTTTATTAGACACCAGTGGGATCACCTGACTATAGCTGGGAAGGGTGGGAGCTACAACAAGGAGCTGTATATCTAGTTTTGATATTTGTGGTAAAACGTGTATAATGTAGACCTGCTGATGGGGTAAATACCAAAGATTTTACTCAGGAACAAATATTAGTGCATTTTTTTTTAAATTTAAAGAAGAACTAAGCCTTTTTATAGACTGTATTATTCTTATTTTAAAGAAATTGTTCAGGATATAAATAAAACTGGACAAATAGATAGGCTGTGCAAAATAAAAAATGTTTCTAATATAGTTAGTTAGCCAAAAATGTAATGTATAAAGACTGGAGTGACTGGATGTGAAACATAACATAACATAACACTACTTCCTGCTTTTCAGCTCTCTTGGTTTCCACTGATTGGTTACCAGGCAGTAACCAATCAGAAACTTGAGATGGGCACATGTTACTTTTGAATCTAAGCTGCATGCTGAGGATCAATTGCAAACTCACTGAACAGTTATGTCCCATGTGGCCCCTCTCAAAGTTGCTGACTAACCCAGAGTTATAGAGCTGAAAAGCAAGTAGTGTTCTGTTATGTTACACATCCAGTCACTCCAGCCTTTATACATTACATTTTTGCCTACTATACCAGAAACATTTTTTATTTTGCACAGCCTATCTATTTACCCAATTTTAATTGTTACACTGAACAATTCCTTTAAGCAGTGATCCAGCATTATAGTTCCTTGACAAATGTATAAATGCAGACAAGAGAAAGAATGTAGCTAACGGACAACATTCTTTCTCTTGTCTGCATTTAGTTAATGGAAGATAAACCATATTCATGTACTTTATAACCACTATGTTTTAATGTTACTTCTTCAGCTTACAACCCAGTAGTCAGGTTATGGAACTGGACCACTCTAATGGAACTCTACGAATACATTATTCTGACCGCCTTGTAACTCTTCTCAGAGAAGTCCGTCAACTCTCGGCGCTTGGATTAGTCATCCCACATAAAATTCAGCAAGCTGCCAAGACAGCACAGAATTTCTACAAGCAAGCAATCATTCTGAAACAGGTTAGTGGCTAAAGTGTGCAGTAAAATGTTTTGGAAAATTAATTATTGTGAAACTTCAGTACGCTATTTTAACAAAACTTAGGCTGGCTTTTATTAAGCAGAAATCTGGAGGCATGGGGGCAAATTCACTAACCTGCGGAAATTCGCCAGCGACGGCTTCGCTCACATTGCCACACTTCGCCAGGCGAAAATTCGCCAGGACAACGCTAATTCACTTAAATGCGAAGTTGCGTCCAGGGCGCCGAACGATTGCGAAGTTTCACTAGCGTTAATTCGGCAAGCAAAGCGAAGTTGTGCTAGCATTGGCTAATTTGCATACAGTGAGAAGTTAAATTTCAATGGACGTATATGTTGCAGCAAATACATTACACTACACAAGCCCAGGGAAGCTTAAAAAAAATAAAGTTGTTATATTGCCCTACACATGAGCCCAGTGTATAGTTTGTGTGCCATATGTTAGGAAATGTAGGGGGGAAGTGGGTTACCCCAAAAAATGTACGTTTTTTTGCAGCCTATCACCCTGAAAAACTGAAAAGTTGCCAGCGTTTTTTGGGAAAAATTTTCAACTATTTTTTGAGGAACTCCTATCTACTCTATTGCACTTCACCTGGTCTGAGGTGGTGAAGGCAGGTCTGGCGCAAGAGATAACGTTCATTAAAATCTGCATCTTAGTGAATTTGCGTAGTTACGTCCATTCGCCTGCCGTTACAGTGCGAAGTAGCGCTGCAGTCTATCTCCTTCTCTAGTGAATTTACACCTGCGCCCATTTTAAATCGGCGAAGTCCTGAAATCTCATCATGCTGGTGAATTTTCGCTAACGTTAGTCACTTCGCCCTTTAGTGAATTTCCCCCATGGTCTATCCTTGGCCATAAATTAACTTATTAGCTGCTGACTTTGCAACTTTTAAATGCACGTATAGGGTTAAAATAATGCACTCTTTAACTGACAGAACCACTACATTGAAGCATGGATGCAGTCCTGCGCTGGTCTTTTATTGATCTATTCATTGGCTAAGGAAACCAATTGATTTGTTTAATCTGCCTCTTGGGTGGCCAAATTACTTTAAAAGCTTCATTCTCTTCCTCTGGTTGGCATTGTACTGCAGGCAAATCCTCATAAATAAATTGCCTGGCCAAAGGCCAAGGGGAAAAGTATATCTTTTTTTAGAATATGGAACTCCTGGCACATGGATTATTATTCATCCTCAGAATGAAATTAAGCAAGTTTTATTGAAAGGATCATTTAATTTAAAGGAGAATGAAAGGGAAAATCAACGGGGATGCCAAGTTGTTTCTTGCATTCTCTTATAATGTAAGCTCTCATGAGAAGGACCCTCCCCCCTACTGTCTCTTGACAATATTCAATTTTGACTGTAAATCACTTTGGAAAATATTTATCTCTGTATATATTAGCATTTGATCTTGTGTTTGTGTCTCTTTACTCTGTAAAGTGCTGTGTGAATGATGTTATTATATAAATAATAACAAACAATGTGGCGCCCCTTCATAATTTTACCTTTACCTTTCCCTTTCCTTTAATTTCAATTTATTTAATTTAAATTATAGCTCTAATGATTTCAGCTGGTGGGCAGACCCTCCTCTACTGTTTTAAGAATCATGAGAATTATTGGAAGAAAGGCATTTACATTCACATGCAACCTGCCTCCCACGAGTGGTCACTTACTCCTCTTCTTCACCTGTCTGCCAGTAAATTTGGAAATTTGGAGAACTGCAACCCCCTCTCTATGACTACCTCTAGATTCTGCTCTAAGTGTTGCAGAGCATATCATTACTATGGGGCAGATTTATCAAGGGTCGAATAGTAAATTTGAATTCGAATTTTCGTGTGTCACAATTTACTAATGATGAACCGAATCCAGGATTCGGTTTGGCATTCGGCCAGGATTCGGCCTTTTTCAGCAGGATTCAATTTGAATCCTTCTGCCAGGCCAGACCGAATAATTAGAATATGCAAATTAGGGGTGGGAGGGAAATCACATGACTTTTTGCACAAGACAAGGAAGCAAAAATGTTTTCCCCTTCCCACCCGGTATTTGGCCAAATCTTTCGCGAAGGATTCGGGGGTTTAACCAAATCCAAAATAGTGGATTCGGTGCATCCCTAAAATTCACGCATTCAGATTTGAATCCCCCTATTCGCATGTAAATTAGAGATTTATCACAGTTCGACCATGGAAACAGTCCTAATTCGAATATTCGCCATCTAAAACCTGCCGAGTTCATGTACAAGTCAATGACAGAGGTCCGTTGAGCCATTTGGGGATGTTACTAGCCTTCCTGACATTCTAGTTTTTTTTCTGGAGAAAAACATGATTCGTTTCGAATCGAATTTAAATCTAATACAATTTGAATTTTCGGGTCGGAACCATTCGATAAAATATTAGACATTCAAATTTTTTTTCTTAAATAACCTCCCAGTCGAATTGTGAGTTTATTCTAATTACAAAATAATTCACATGAATTCGAAATTCGACCTTTGATAAATGGACTTCTGTGTTATACAATACCAGATGGCCCATGTGTTCCCTTTAGTTCCATTAAACAGGATGTAGTTTACATTAGTCATACAGTAGAGTGTCCATATTTTTTTTTTTTTTTTTTTAATGCTGTTACAGAGGATGTATTTAGCATCAGTTATACAGTAGTAGAGTAAGTCCATATGTTCCCATTGTTTACCTAATAGTAACTGTCATACAACAGTGTAATATTAATTTCTTCCCTTTAATTTCTTGCTGTAGCATAGCATGCAGTTACCAGTTATGTTTTTCTTTTAGTTTTCTGCTGTCAAACGGAAAGTTGCACAGTACTAGATTATGCCCATATGTTCCTATGAGTTACCAGTATCAGTAGTACACCATTGCTACATGTTCCCTTTAATGTCCTAGGGGCCCATTTACTTAGCTCGAGTGAAGGAATAGAATAAAAAAGAACTTTGAATTTCGAATGTTTTTTTCTGGCTACTTCGACCATCGAATGGGCTACTTCGACCTTCGACTACGACTTCGAATCGAACGATTCGAACTAAAAATCGTTCAACTATTCGACCATTCGATAGTCGAAGTACTGTCTCTTTAAAAAAAAAACTTCGTCCCCCTAGTTCACCACCTAAAACCATACCGAAGTCAATGTTAGCCAATGGGGAAGGTCCCCATAGGCTTTCTAATGTTTTTTTGGTTGAAGAAAAATCGTTCGTTCGATGGATTAAAATCCTTCGAATCGAACGATTCGAAGGATTTAATCGTTTGAACGATTTTCGTTTAATCGAACGAATAACGCTAAATCCTTCGACTTCGATATTCGAAGTCGAAGGATTTAACTTCGACAGTCGAATATCGAGGGTTAATTAACCTTCGATATTCGACCCTATGTAAATCTGCCCCCTAGTGTTTCACATGAGTTTATAACCATCAGTTATTACCATCAGTTATACAATATCACAGTATCAATATGTTCCTGTTCGTTTCCTGGTGTTGCACAGGTTTCAGTTACCATCAGTAGCAAAATATTCCCTTTAATCTCTTACTGTTGCACAGGATGGCAGTAGCAGATGGCTATTGCAGAGGGTATACTTTTTATTACTGACAAAGGTGTAATAAGAGCAGGTACAAAATGAATGCTTTAATGGGACTTATTGTGAAAATAAAAATTATATACCGTATATACTCGAGTATAAGCCGTCCCGAGTATAAGCCAAGGTACCTAATTTTACCTCCAAAAACTGGAAAAGCTTGGACGCCGGCGAATATTCTTGGAGACTATTCTTGGACGCCGTTGACTATTCTTGGACGCCGGTGACTATTCTTGGACGCCGGCGACTATTCTTGGACGCCGGCGACTATTCTTGGACGCCGGCGACTATTCATGGACGCCGGCGACTATTCTTTTACGCCGGCGACTATTCTTGGACGCCGGCGACCATTCTTGGACGCCGGCGACCATTCTTGGACGCCGGCGACCATTCTTGGACGCCGGCGACCATTCTTGGACGCCGGCGACCATTCTTGGACGCCGGCGACCATTCTTGGACGCCGGCGACCATTCTTGGACGCCGGCGACCATTCTTGGACGCCGGTGACCATTCTTAGACGCCGGCGACAATTTTTGCGCTTGACCCGAGTATAAGCCGAGGTAGAGTTTTCCAGCATATTTTGGGGGCTGAAAAACTCGGCTTATACTCGAGTATATACGGTATAAGCTTAATCTTACTGAAATAAGAAATGTTTTAAATATAACCAATGCAAAATTCTGTACTGTTTCTGAATCAAGTCAATCTTCAGTTAGATCAAATACATTGGTGAGTTTTCCCTTTGCCCAGACTGTATATTAGAGACAACTTTCAAAATACCTGAGTCAAAAACTGCTGAGAGGGGGGGATACGGAAGGCTAATTTGTTTCAGAAACAGTACAGCATTTTTCCATGATTATATTAAGAACGTTCCTTCTTTCCATGGGATGAAGATTATATTAAGTTTTCACAATAGTTCCCCTTTAAAGAATGAACAAGGACATACTTGCACCCCACTGAGCCTGCATCAGGATTATGTTAAGCCACTCTCTGCTATGAACAAATAACCACTGAACCCGGCATTTTCCAGGCATCTATCCAATGTCAGAAAATCCCGACACGGCACAAGAGTGCCAAAATGCAGAAACTTTATAGTGCAGGTATGGGATCCATTATCTGGAAACCTGTTATCCAGAAAGTTCTGATCTACGGAAAGGCAGTCTCCCATAGACTCCATTTTATCCAAATAATCCAAATCTTTAAAAATGATTTCCTTTTTCTCTGTAATAATAAAACAGTACCTTGTACTTGATCCCAACTAAGATATAATTAATCCTTATTGGAAGTAAAACCAGCCTATTGGGTTTATTTAATGTTTAAATGATTTTCTAGTAGACTTAGGGGCACATTTACTAAGGGTCGAATATTGAGGGTTAATTAACCCTCGATAGTCGGCCATCGAAGTATAATCCTTCGACTTCGAATATCGAAGTCGAAGGATTTACCGCAAAAAAAATTGTTTGATCGAACGATTAAATCCTTCGACACGAACGATTTTCCCTTCGATCAGAAATTGCTTAGAAACCTTATGGGGAAGGTCCCCATAGGTTAACATTGGTGCTCGGTAGGTTTTAAGTGGCGAAGTAGGTAGTCAAAGTTTTTTTTAAAGAGACAGTACTTTGACTATCGAATAGTCGAATGATTTTTAGTTCGAATCGTTCGATTCGAAGTCGTAGTCGAAGGTCGAAGTAGCCAAAAAAAATCTTCGAAATTCTAAGTTTTTTTACTTCGAATCCTTCACACGAGCTTAGTAAATGTTCCCCTTAAGGTATGAAGATCCAAATTACGGCAATATCGGTTATCTGGAAAACCCCAGGTCCCAAGCATTCTGGATAACGGGTCCCATACCTATACCAAATAATTTCTATATTATCTCTATTGCCACACTTGCTGTTTTCGGTGTATTATTGCTCTTTTAATATATTCACTCTAGAAATTAAATCTGTTCTTGTGAGTTTCCAAGTCATTGGACAAGTGTCATAAATAATTCAGCACCAAGTTTTCTATATACAGTATCTGTCATTTCCATGGAATGCTCAGCATGTGTGCTAATTACTACCTGCGATATTGTATCAGTCAAACCAAATATTCATTCTTCTTTAGTTTCCTGAGGAGACCACCAACCATTAAGTGAGTGGCAAAATGACAATATATTTCCTAGTGATTAATTGGTTTTAGTTGCTGTGTGTCATATAAAAACAAGCCAATCATCAACTTTAAATTTACATAAATGCACAGGGTGTCTATTTCTGCTATAGTATTGAACCAATCATGTGGTCTGCCATTCAGTGCCGAGTTGTTCATAAGCTCTCCTTAGCTTTCGAGTGATGCCCAGGACATAACGGTTTTCCTTATTACAGTGATAAATGTTTTTTATGATCTGTGTAGCTTCCTAGGACCTACACCAAGGACTCTTCGCCGCCAAATCTAAATCGCTGGCGGAGTGGCACTTGGAGCAATTCTCTTTCCGATGTCGCCCAAAGTTTCCTGGTGAGGCAACTTCGGGTGACTTCAGAAAACGAATTGCTCCGAAGAAGAGGAGATTTGTCGCCCGGGTGACCCCGAATCTGCCTTTGTGCCCTGACCCTTACAGTAGCAAAGGTCCTAGGAAGCTACACAGATCATAAAAAAGATTTATCACTGTAATAAGGAAAACCGTTATATCCTGGGCATCACTCGAAAGCTAAGGAGAGCTTATCATATTTCAGTTTGCTAGAGTTGTACAGGCTGTTATTAATGCTGTTTCAAACATAACCATCCCAAAACCATCCCCAAGGCATTTCAACTGCATTGACTTAGCTCTACGACTGATTTATCTAAATGTTACATATCTGTCATTAGGTTGCACATTTTTATAATACAATCGATCAGCAAATGATTCAGAGTCAGAGACCCATGATGCTGAATTCTGCTTTAGCGTTTGAACAAATTATCAAGGTAAGAACCCCTTTTATCATCCGTTTTGTAACACATTTCCTTAATTGTAATGCAGTTATGTATTGTGTGCTTACCTTTTCATTACCTAAGGGTACACACTTGTCACGTCTTAAATCTCTGGATACCAGAGAGACATCAACAAATGCAAATCCGCCTAAGAGAGTTCAAAAGCAATAGCTTTACTATAACTCTCATGGATGACTAGTTTTCAGCAGGAAGAAATGCTAAGTTAAAAGAGTGTCCTAATAAAACCTTGTCTTTGCTTCTACATTTTTTTCACAGTTTCCCCTTTAAAAAAAAGCAATCCCTTTTAAAAACATATGGGTCTCTGCATGTGAAACTCCTACATGAGTCCCCATTCCCTTGTACCTTCAGGGCCCAATCGGAATTGTGCACTGAGCCATCAAGACTCTGACTGCTGACCAGAATCAAGTGTAATGAAAGTCACCCAGGGTCCTGGTTTTCAGTGCACAAACTGCAGCTCATCAACCAGAAATATGGAGGCTGTTTGGTTCGGCAAAACATGGCTGCTGTCAGATGCTTCTACATAGCTCTGCGATTGACTATGTTCTACAGGTCAATCTCTCGTTTAGGAGATAGGGTTGGGGAGGGGGTCATGCACTTGGCCCCTTATGTATATAAAATGTTTATTTTTCCTTTATACTGTGTAGCTGCATTAAAGGAGAACTAAAGCTTAACTAAAGAAGTAGGCTAGAAATGTTGTACATTATGTTTTGGGCTTCTGTACCAGCCCAAGGCAACCACAGTCCTTTAGCAGTAAAGATCTGTGTCTCCAAAGATGCCCCAGTAGCTCCCCATCTTCTTTTCTGCTGATTCACTGCACATGCTCTGTGCTGCTGTCACTTACTGAGCTTAGGGACCCACTCACAATATACAGTACACATAGAATAGAAATGTCACAATATAAGGCTGATTAGTAATTAATACAGATAATTATTACATGGCAGCACAGAAACCAGTGCAACTGCAAGGAAAAGTAAAAACTAAGTAAACCTATCAGAAAGGTCCACCTAAATATACCAGTGAACCCTCAAAGTAATGCTGCTCTGAGTCCTCTGTCAAAAGAAACACTGCATTTCTTTCCTTCTATTGTGTACTCATGGACTTCTGTATTAGACTTTCTGCCTTCTGCTTAAACCTCCTTTCCCCGTGGGTGAGCATGCTCAGTTTGTCCCTCTTTCCCCCTCCCCAACTTCTCTGCTGTAATCTCAGCCCAGAGCTATAAGTGAGCAGGGAGTGACTCGGATAGGAAGTGATATCACACTAAGCTAATATGGCAGCTGCTATCCTAAACAAACAGAGAAAGCTTCTAGAGCCGTTTATTCAGGTATGGTAAAACATTCTACAGAATAAATATAGCTTTCTAGCTTGCACTATTGCAGCTAATCTATTGGCAATAAACTGCCTCCGTAGCTTTCCTTCTCTTTTAATAATCAGCCTTGTAGTATCAGCTTATATTACAGAGAAACCTCATTTTCTGCTGTATAATTAGTGACGAGCCCTAAGCTTAGCTTCTCAACAGCCAATCAGAGCCCACTGAGCATGTGAGTGTCACAGACACTTTCCAAGATGGTGACCCCCTGTGACAAGTTTGAAGTCCTGGATCATTGCTGCTATTGACAAGCAGAAACTTCATGCTTCATTTTTAGGCTTTAGTTCTCCTTTAAGAGAGGTATTAAGAGAATATTTTATATAGAAAAATGTATCTTTATATTAAAATTATTTTTTAAATAATTGTATTAATATTTGCCTTGGCTGGAACATCTTTCATAAAGTGCGGTAACTGTCTATGTTCTACTTTATAGAATACCAAAATAAGCTCGGGTGAATCAAGTCAGAAAATGCACATAACCTGGAACAATCCTAAAGATTTGCAGGACTATATTGAGAAGCTCCAAGGGGCAGCTCAGCAGTTGGCTACAGAGAACAGGAAATTGAGGAAGAAACACAAGGACTTCTGTGAGAAGGTATAAATAGCTCAAGCTATTTGTAGTGTTAAACCTTAAAAGTATTTTAATAATCATATCATGTCATGAAAATTATATATGTTTTTAAGAAATTTGGTATATTCTGTACACATCAGTCCAAAATATTCTCAGGCCACATACACTATATCCTTTCCACTGTGTCTACTTTGGACTGCCTATAATAGTATAATCGCTTCCATATAGGTACGATTTACTGTCATGTTTTCTTCCCATAACTTGCATTTTTGCCCCTATAATTGTACGTTCAGTTTGATAATAACCTCTTACAAGAATCCACCTGGGGACACTGACAGAACAACTACTGACTTGGCCATATATTGTTGAAGAGTGGCCATTCAAGGAGATCTAAATGTGACCAGGACTGAGAGCATCTACAGGAATAGCCTAAAATGTTGCCCATCTAATTAATAGAGTAACACCTGTAACGCTAATCTGGGCTATCCACACCCCAGATAGTCACTTTCCAGCTAGTGAGCAGTGCATGGTTACATTTGGACTCACACATCAGGATCAGGGCCTTCGCTAAGTGGAAGCATTCCCTCTAAGGTGCAGTGCAACTACAACACTCAGGCTACTGTGCATAAAAAACATACAAAATGATTGGTCGCCAGGAGGTTCTTATGATGCAACAAGAAACTGTTTATTAGTCCGAATGACAATATCCCCAGGTTTACTCACGATTACAAATGAGGTGTTAGCACATGACACATAGTCACATCAGGTAATAGGCAATTGCAGTATTCAGTACACCATTCCCATCCAGTGCAATGTTCAGGAAGCTGACAGCTAACCTAACACCCTCTTCACTGAGGTCCCTGCACTGGAGGCATTCACACAGAGCCTCTGGGAAGCTACTCCCTGTTGCAAATCCTTGTTGGAGCTTCAACTGCTCATTCTCTTTACCCTATCTACCTTTCTCTCCTAGAGAGACTATTACAAGTCTGCCCTAGTATAGCTAAACCTCATTCACGGGGTTTCCTGGTCCCCGACTTAAGGTGGCCATACACTGAGAGATCCGCTCGTTTGGCGATTTTCGGCCAGATCTCGATCAGGGAAGCCCGTCGGGGGTCCCCATACATGGGCCAATAAGCTGCGGACAGACCGAGTCGAGTTTTGGTGTTACTGTTCCTTTAAACACAGCATATGTATTGTTATGTGCTAAGGAGATCAATTTTACAGTGTAATACCCTTTTATGTCAGAACTTGATGATTATTTGTTCTATGCAGGCTCCCCTGTGCAAGTTAGCTTATTTGTTTTAATAATATTTGTGTTTGGTGGCTTGATGTTTTTACAGGTTGTTGCACTAATGAACATTGATTTGCTTCGGCACCAGCAAAAGTGGAAAGACGGTCTTCTCGAAATCCGAAGTGTCTTCTCCAACCTTGAATATCAGGTATGACAACTACAATTCACCCTAATGACCAGGCATACGTTTGAATGAGAGACAGGGAAATAAACAGGAGAGGGTCTGAATAGAAAGAAAAGCAATACAAATAAACAATAAAAACAAAGCAGAAAAAAATAGATTTTTGGCTTCCTAGGTCGGTGACTTCCAACAACCAGAAAATAATTTTTAATTGCATTCTGGAAACAGGCACAAGATCAAGGGGGATAAAAACAGAACAAACATCAGTATCTAGTATAGATATTGGCCCTGTTATCCAGAATGGATTCCAGATAAGGGATCTTTCCGTAATGTGGATACCCATACCATAAGTCTACTACTTAATTAAACATTGATTAAAGTACAAGGACATTTAAACTAGCCCCAGGCAACCAAAGCCCTTTAGCATGGAAGATATGTGCCTCCAAAGATGCCCCAGTAGCTCCCCATCTTTCGGCCGATTCACTGCACATGCTCTGTGCTGCTGTCACTTACTGAGCTTAGGGACCCACTCACAATATACAGTACACATAGAATAGAAATGTCACAATATAAGGCTGATTAGTAATTAATACAGATAATTACTACATGGCAGCACAGAAACCAGTGCAATTAGCATCAGAATTTAATAATCAGCCCTGTAACATCAGTTTATATTACAGACCAACCTAATTTTCTGCTTTAAAATTAGTGACAACCCCTAAGCTTAGCTTCTCAACAGCTGCTCAGAGCCCACTGAGCATGTGAGTGTCACAGACACTTTCCAAGATGGTGACCCCCTGTGACAAGTTTGAAGTTCAGGATCATTGCTGCTTTTGATAAGCTGAAACTGCTGGTGCAATAAGTTCAGTATATAAAACATGGCATTTTTAGCCACATTAATTTTTAGAGTTTAGTTCTCCTTTAAACCCAGTAGGATTGTTTTTCCAGCATTAAGGATTAATTATATTTTAGTTGGGATCAAGTACAAGCTACTGTTTTATTATTACAGAGAAAAAGGAAATCGTTTTTAGAAATTTGGATAAAATGTAGTCTATAGCAGACTGCCTTTCCGTAATTTAGAGCTGTCTGGAAAAGGGGTTTCTGGATAACCGATTCTATACCTGTAGAATAAAGTCTAAAGCAACTGGATTTCTTTTAAAAGTTTCACCACTCATCCGAGCAGCTTCTTCAGTTCAACTGAACAAAAAGCAATCAAAAAATAGAAGCCAACTAAAATATTGCTTATACTGTCACATTCTGTAATTTTTAACTAGAACTACCCCTTGAAGACATAGATACAGATGGAAAGGCATGGTTACCATACTTAACTGTCTATATTTGCACTTTAGGGACTTCGCTCAAGTGATATGAGGCCATGGCGCCAACACTGGAATCATCAGCTCTACAAAGCTTTAGAACATCAGTATCAAATCGGCTTAGAAGCACTGAATGAAAATCTACCAGAAATTAACATTGATTTAACATTTAAGTGAGTATCTGGTTTAACATTTATATCCACAGGAGCCATGAATAACATTTACAATATATAGTGAATAAAGTAGCCCCTTTTGTAAAATATAAGGATCTTATAAGTTACCGAGGAGTTCCATGACCATAGAAAAGCACGAGGCCAAAGTCATTGAACTCCGAGATGATTACGACAGATGACATCACTAAGCACCGTTTTTAAGAATATGTTTTATAGGACATTCATGGCTTTTGTGTATTATATGTTTATAAATGTTGCTTATGTATTATAAGAAATAATGTATAGCCACCCTTCAAATATCTTTATATATCTTTTAAAATAGGTGGTATAATATTTCATATAGATATATACATACATACATACATACATACAATGGCTCAAAAGAAGCACACGCAGGACTTATGGAGAAAGAAAGGTTTTTATTTTAACAGAAAAAAATAACGTTTGGCTAGGTCCCTAGCCTTTCTAATGCTAGGCACATAGCCGAAACGTTAGGTTTTTTTCTGTTATAATAAAAACCTTTTTTTCTCCATAAGTCCTGTGTGTGCTAGCTTCTTTTGAGCAATTGTAAATACTAATACATAGCTCTGCACCCAGGCACCTTATACCAGTATACGTGCTGTGCCGGCAGTTCTAGATATATATATATATATATATATATATATATATATATATGAATGTTCAGCACACCTTGACAAAAATAATGACCCAGGTGCTACTCTCATTAGCAGTATACAAAAAACAAAAAAGTGAGGTGCACACCAGGAACGTTTTTTAGATGGTTAAAAAAGTTAAATTTTATTTATTTAATGCATTTAAAAAGGTCAACGTTTCGGTCTGTGTCTAAGACCTTTCTCAAGACCATACATGCAACATTAAAACAGCTCAATGAATAAATAGCTAAAAACATTTACACTCACCCAACCCCGTGCTGCCACATACCCCATGTGATTAAAAAAACCACTCCCCTCCCTCGGGGGGGTTGTAAAACACACATGAACTCCATCAATGGACTAAATTGAGACCTAAACATTCCTTATTGCAAAAGCCATTAAATAACCTATTCCTGAATTAATCATTGTAACAAATTCCCAGGTAATGTTTCAAATATCAACACTGTGACAAAATGTAAATAGATACAATAAACACTCCTATATATATTTTAAACATCCTACCCGACTCACTTCAGCGTTGTTCCAAGAAACATAGGAGGGAACAGTGCTCGTTTAACCCCGCCGGTGCCAGGGTATTCAACTTTCTTATCCAGAACACTTCCCTCTGTAGTAAAATTTTCGACCTATCACCCCCTCTCCTAGGAGGGGGGATATGGTCGATGGCTATATATCGAAATGTAGGCAACCTATGTCCGACTGCCAGGAAGTGATTCGCCACCGGTTTATTAGTGTAGCCATCACGAAACGCCGTTCTAATGGCTGAGCGATGTCCATCCATGCGTAGACGTAATGTCTGGTCGGTTTTCCCGACATAAGATAGTCCGCATGGACATGTTATTAGGTATATTATATGAGTGGTTGTACAAGTTATATGGTGTTTAATCAAGAACCGTTTACCTGTTTGTGGATGCAGAAAACTGTTACCCGGGGTCATAAATCTGCAAGAGGTACAGTTCGGGCATCTAAAGCATCCCGGTAAATCATTGCGTAGCCAAGTATTTTGTCCCTTCTGGTAACAACCTACAGGATCTGTTTTAACCAAAAGATCTTTAAGGTTAGTGCCTCGTCGATAACAGGTCATCAGGTCCTTTGGAACTACACTTTTCAAACCCGCATCTGCCTGGATAATACTCCAGTGTTTACTTACCAAATTCTTGGTTTTGTGAGACCCGGTAGTGTACTTAGTACTATAGATAAATTTAGGAGGGGTATTTGTCTGTGCTCGTGGTATGCTTACCCGCTGTCTGGCTAATGTCAGTGCCTGCTCCAAGACAGACGCTGGATAGCCACGGTCAAGAAACCGAGACCTCATGCCGCTTAGTTGCTGCTCAGCCACTTCTGGATTTGAGTTGTTTCGAAGCACCCTACAGAATTGTGAAATAGGCAATGACTTTTTCATATGGCCTGGGTGACAACTATTAAAGTGGAGTAGGACATTTTTATCAGTGGACTTACGAAATAGCGTATATTCAATATGATCTTCATGCTTCGAAATTACAATGTCTAAAAAATGTATTGTCTCAAAGTGTATCTCGTGTGTGAATTTTACAGGGCTGTCTAAAGCATTCAATTCACAGACCATCAACTGAAACTCTTCCTCCGTGCCACTCCAGACAATAATGACATCATCTATGTAGCGACGGAAGAAGAGAATCCGGTCCCCATACTTGGGCACAATGTAGTGTTGCTCGAATTGATGCATGAACAAATTGGCGTATGAGGGTGCCATGGCCGCCCCCATCGCCGTGCCAGACACTTGTAAAAAGTAGTCAGACTGGAACCGAAAGTAATTCATGGTCAGTGCTAGTCTTAGCAGCTCAAGTATAAACGGGATAGTAGGGCCTATATAATTCTCATGTTCCTCCAATGAGCGCCTCACCGCTTCAATCCCAGCCCCATGTGGGATACAGGTATAAAGGCTAACTACGTCTAAACTGGTCAGCCAACACTTTTTTCCAACAGGAATCACCAAAGATCTCAGACATTCCAGTAAATGAGGAGTGTCTCTCAAGTATGTAGGGGTATTCTGTACCACAGGCTGTAATATAACATCCAAATATATACCTATTGGGTGTAATAGGGACCCCCTACTTGAGACAATAGGGTGGCCAGGGGGTTTAATCAGGCTTTTGTGAACCTTTGGTAAGGTATACAATATAGGACAAATGGGGAATTCCTGTTTCAGGTATTCCTTTAAGGTTAAATCAATAATGTTATCCTCAAAAGCCTGGTCAAGTACCCCATCCACTTGGGACTTAAAGGATTTTATTGGATCACCTGACAGTTGTTTGTACACCTCTTTAGTACCCAATTGATCTAATATTTCATCTCTGTACTCTGAGTAGTTCAAGAGCGCAATGCCCCCGCCTTTGTCAGCTGGACGTATTATTAAGTTTGTATCCTCTTGAAGAGTTTTAATAGCAGCCCGTTCACCCTTAGTAATATTCTGTCTAACCCGTGGGATTTCGGTATTAGCTTCCATACCCTGTTCTACAGCATGTTTAAACAGTTGGATGTACACACGGGGGGGTGAAGAGACTTTTTAATTTCAATTTGTTAGGTTCCCCAATCATGCCAGGACTATCTCTGAAGTGATCCCTCAAACAGAGACCCCTGCAGAGTTTGAAAAAATCAATGTCCCAGTCCAAAGAATCCATATTGCAAGTCGGCACGAATGACAGACCCTTTTGTAAAAGTCTTAACTCAGAGGCAGATAGTGTATGCTGTGATAAATTGAAAATCGGTACCTCTAATGTCTGTGTCCCCTTCCTCCTCTGCCCCCTCCGCGTTGGGTACTTCTTGTACGTCCTATCGGTGGTTTGTCCTTCCCTGGAGGGCGCTCCCCTAAAAAAGGAGATGAGGGAGTTGAGGGGATTGAAGCAGGAGGCGATTCCACATTAGTCGGTACTGCAGCGTTTCCCTCCTGTCCACGGGGTCTTTCCGCGGACAGATCATCGCCGTCTGAGTCGCCTGAACTAATATCAACTGTATTAAGCGGTTTCTTCAGTTTGTATCTAGGAGCCCGCCGGAAGCGGCCAGTCTGCTGATCCGGATCACGTCCGCCACTGAGCCACCTATACACACGGCAATTGGTATAATCCTCATTCACGCGACGTAGTTTCTCCTTTTTGAAGCGCACCAAATCCTGCTTGTACTGCTCCAAAGAGGCGCGTGCCTTGGATAGTGCAGCGTTAGATGCTTCCCCTGACCACACTATTTGATGTTCCGTCTCGTAAGTAGTCAGCGATTTCCTGACTTTAATAATGTCACTTGACACTTCCTCGATCACAAGGATCATTAGATCCAAGGAACACTTGTTCAATACCCCGATCCACTTTTTGCAGAACTCGGGATTAGATCTGCCGATAGTGGGTATATTCCGGATCCTAAAGCCTCTCGGTATCCTTTTAAGTCTATAATAATCTGACAGGAACATGCCGTGGAGATCCAAATCCACTTCTCTGCGTTTTAATCGTTCCCACTCTGCCGCTATATCAGCCTCGCTAGATTTACAGGGTAGTTCAGTATGCGATTGTTGCCATAGAACTCTGTCTGCGTCGGCCTCGGAAATATGCCATGTTTCTGCATAATCATTGGACAGGAATGCTCGATCAATATATTCATCCATTGTGGAGCTTGTAGAGTCAGTAGAATGTTCAGTCTATAGCGAAAAAGCCAAAAACAATTGCCGAAAATAGGTAACAAAAAAGAGGGTGCTTGAACTAGCAGTCTTGCAAAAGACGCTTATCCACACATAGTCCATGAATGTTCAGCACACCTTGACAAAAATAATGACCCAGGTGCTACTTTATATATATATATATATATATATATATATATATATATATATATATATATATATATATATATATATATATATATATATATATATATATATAGCCAATAGACTTAATGAGGCAAAAAATGATCAAAGCATTATTGTCACAATAGGTACATTTAAAAGATGATAATAAAGGGTTATAATTTGCAACAGTGTGAATCCTACTATCTTGTAAAAGAATAAAGTCAAAGTTAAACACTCCAAATTTCATGTGGCTATCTGTTTTGGGGAAAAGGGCCCCAAAAGATCCATATAAAGTTCTTTAGTAGAAAGGAGACATTGGGAGTGTTTCATTCAGCCCCCTAGGACCCAGTGTATCCAACTCGAAAATCCACATAGATTCCAGTAGTAGTAGTAGTAGTAGAAGCAGCAGTAGCAGCAGCAGCAGCAGCAGCAGCAGCAGCAGCAGCAGCAGCAGCAGCAGCTATTGCCTCCTCTGCGTGGGGCAGGTATATGGTCAATAATCATTTGCCATAACTGGGGCTATGTATGAGCCAATGTTTAGAAATCGGTTGGTCTGCCTTGCCAGTGGCCAATGCCATCCTTATTGGTGATTATTCATGCTTTGCCCACATAATAAAGCCCACACGGGCACCAGGCCATGTACACCACATGGTCCATAGTGCATATAACCCTGTGTTCAATTTAAAATTTGATACCAGTCCTTGGATGAGTAAAGTGGGAACCCTGTAGCATTCCACTGCATGTGACACATTTGAAGCATCCTTTCCTAAGGGGTTTAGTTAGCCAAGTGCATCCTGTTTTGGGGGTGTCTACCAAATCTTTTTTTATCTAGTAGATCACTTAGACTGTGCCCTCTCCAATAGGCCACTAGAGGCTTCCTGTTCTCAAAGAAGGGTAAGCTTGCATCAGAGTGTAGAATTTCCCATCTGTTGGTAAAAGCTTTCTTAAAGGAAAACTATACCCCTCAAACAATGTAGGTCTCTATAGAAAGATATTGCATAAACTAGCTTTAACTGCTTCATGTAAATAAAGCATTTTCTCTGCCTTGAGAAAGGTCCCGAAGTGGACCGAAACGTCACGTTGGCTGTTTATATGCTCACATAAAATACAATCGTTATTTTTTTGCACATAGTCCAAGTGTTGCTGGTCTTCTTGGAAAATATATGAAAAATTTACCGTGCACCTGGGCACACAATGGAAAATGTATAATGTATAATTAATTATGCATTTGTGTTGATGCATTGAAGGCAAGGACGACTCCAGTTTAAACCCCCCTATGAAGAAATTCGTGCCAAGTACTACAGAGAAATGAAGAGGTTTATCTCTATTCCAAACCAGTTCAAGGGACTGAGTGAAGCTGGTGAAGAACCAATTTTTTCTATCATGTCTGAGAGGAATGCAAACGGCTTCATCACCGTGTTCAGTAAAGCAGAGGATTTGTTCCGAAGGTTGGCCGCAGCCATGGATCGATTTAAGGTCTGTTCTGCTTTCCAATGTCTTTTCTCTCTGCTCAGAGAGTATGACAAGGGAAGCTTTAAGAATATAAACAAGCTTTGCTTGTTGTAAGCAGTTATCTGCTTCTTTTGTAACCCGAAAGCTGTTTATTTTTAGAATTTGTTAATTGCGTTTAGGATTAGAAAAAAAGATATCAAGGATTTGGGTGGGCAGGCAGTCTAAAGCCCCAAGGAAACATGAAACCTAAATAAAAAATATATCTGAAATAATCATGTAATAATTTATTTTTATATTTAGTCTGTACATTTTTAATACCTTCTCTGCTTTGCCAGGACACTAGTTCTGACTGTGATCACATTGAAAAGAGAGGACCAATCAAACAAAAAAGTGATCCCTTGTTAAATAAATTTATCCTGCGGTAGAAGCGGAGGTCTGACCTTAGTCAGTATAAGTTAATGATTTGAAAGAGAAAAAAGTACCCCACTAGCTTCAAACTCGCTCAGCAATCTCTAGTAGTTAAAACTACCTAATTAAGGTCTCAGTTGCATGCAATTTTACTAATTACTTTATATAAATCCCAAAAAAGTGCTTGTGCTAAGATAAAACTGATTAAATCCAATGATTATGAATTCATTAAATAATTGTGATACAGTTCATCTAGTTATATACACAGGGGTTAAGAAAATTGGGTACACATAAACCCTTAGCTGTAATCAATTCTTATTCCACGATAGTGTATATCCTTTTACTACAGGATATATAATAGTTAATAGTAACCCCCACCAATCACTTTGAGTTAAAAAACTTTAAAGTGCAAGTGCTTAATAATTAATGAAAAATAATTTCATCCGGACTGACAAAAAATTCATAAAATTGAAAGTGCTCAATAGTGCTTAGCAATAAATTAAAGTTGAGAGAATTGATTAAATAGAGACCGCAATAAATAGGATAAATATTAAAAAACACACAATGCTCAGGTTCAAAAGATAAGTCAGAAATGGAAAAGAGGAGGAGGCGGAGTTGTCCCAAATCTACTACCTAATTATTTCTATCCCTGGGACACCACAAAGTCAAAGAAGGCAGAGTACCCGGGACTGTGGTCTCAAATTTTAATCTAATCCTAGACTGGAAGAAAAAGAGATTTAATACAGTTTTATCTTAGCACAAGCACTTTTTTGGGATTTATATAAAGTAATTAGTAAAATTGCATGCAACTGAGACCTTAATTAGGTAGTTTTAACTACTAGAGATTGCTGAGCGAGTTTGAAGCTAGTGGGGTACTTTTTTCTCTTTCAAATCATTGAAAAGAGAGGGTCATATTAAAGTGATACTGACACTAAAAAAGTGCTTTTTAAAGGAATTGTTCAGTGTAAAAATAAATACTGTGAAAAATAGATCTACTTACACAGTTTTTATTTTCACACTGAACTGTTCCTTTAAAATATGAATGTACATTAAGGGGCCGATTCACTAACTTCGAGTGAAGGATTCGAAGTAAAAAAACTTTGAATATCGAAGTGTTTTTTGGGCTACTTCGACCATCGAATGGGCTACTTCGACCTTCGACTACGGCTTCGACTTCAAATCGAAGGATTCTAACTAAAAATAGTTTGACTATTCGACCATTTGATAGTCGAAGTACTGTCTCTTTAAAAAAAACTTCGACCCCCTAGTTCGCCATCTAAAACCAACCGAACTCAATGTTAGCCTATGGGGAAGGTCCCCATTGGCTTTCCTAAGTTTTTTTGATCGAAGGATATTCCTTCGATCGTTGGATTAAAATCCTTCGAATCGAACGATTCGAAGGATTTAATCGTTTGATCGAAGGAATAATCTTTCGATCGTACTATCTGCGCTAAATCCTTCGATATTCGAAGTCGAAGGATTTTAACTCCCAGTTGAATATTGAGGGTTAATTAACCCTCGATATTCGACCCTTGGTGAATCGGCCCCTAAAAGTTACCTATCGGTCATGTTGATTGTTTTTTGCTGAGAGGTTTGTTTTTGTAAGTCATTTTTAGATGAAGTTCCTAAACCTGACTGTTTTGCCAACCTGACTGTCCCATCTCAGTTTGTCAGTTAAAGTTTCTAATGCTAACGGACTCCTGCTGCACAAATATGGCAGCCCCCTTGTAGACGAACACAGGGAGTCAGATAGGTAATGTAAAAGCATTGGGTAAATACTTCATGGCAAAATTATAAGAAGCATGCAAAGTGAATTTTATGGTAGATATAAAAAAAAGGTTCATTTTCTGGTGTCAGTATCTCTTTAATTACAGGAGTAGTATCCGTTTTTCAGAAAGCTCCGAATTAGTGTAAGGTCATTTCCTATAGATTCTATTTCAATCAAATTATACAAAATTGTTCTCTCTAATGATATAATTAATAACTATGCAATAAGAAAGTTCTTAAAAAACAAGTACCAACCAAATTGGATATTTTAGGTATAATATTCATACGGTGAAGCAATGATATTCTTTGCTCATTAGTTATGAGTGGCTTAAAACAACTGAATGGGTTGAAGATGGACATCCCTGATTACATGATTATCTCCCCTCAGTTAGGAACCCAAAATGTCTTCATCCCCTAGGGTCCCCTGATCTCTCTCTATAACATTTGTACCAGGCTAATAATGCTCTTTTTGAAATGATTTGACTTTGATAGTAATGTTTCCTCTGCTTTGCATTGTTTGTCGTAACATTTGTCGTAAACTTTTCCTTTCTTCCGTTTTATCAAAGGAATGGGTTGTGATTGGTCAGTTAGATGTGGATGTTCTGATAAACAAATATCTCCACGATGTTCATGACTGGGAGAAAAACTTTAAAGCATTAAAAGTGCGAGGGAAAGAGGCTGAACGTCTTCCCAGGTAAATATATTTTTGGGCATATTATCTGCTGTAAAAGATGATAATGTCAGAATTAGCCAAATAATCAAAATTTTTAAAAATGATTTCCTTTTTCTCTGTAATAATAAAACAGTAGCTTCTACTTTATACCAACTAAGATATAATTAATCCTTATTGAAAGCAAAACCAGCCTTTTGGGTTTGTTTAATGTTTACATGATTTTCTAGTAGACTTGAGGTAAGGAGATCCAAATTACGGAAAGATCCGTTGTCTGGAAAACCCCAAGTCCTGAGCATTCTGGATAATGGGTCCCATACCTGTATGTATGTATGTATATATACATATATATATATATATATATATATAGATAGATAGATAGATAGATAGATAGATAGATAGATAGTGAATAAAGTACTCCCTCTTATAAAATATATGGATATTATAAGTTACATGTTGCAAGTTTCATGACCATATAAAAACACGAGGCCGAAGGTCATGGAACTCTGAGGAAGCATATTTTGCAACTGGTGGTACTTTATTAATTATAATACACAAATTTCAATGAGTCGTGACAGAAATGACATCAGAACTCACCGTTTATAACTGATGACATCAGATCTCACCCTTTATAAGGATATAATTTACAGGATATTCATGGCTTTTTTATATATATATATATATATATTATATTTATATAAAAATATTAAAGAACAATGCATGATAGGAATAAAAAGATCAACATAAAAAGCAGGAAAACATCTTCAAATGCCAAGCTATTGGCATTCAGTCAATCAATATGCCAAGACTACACTTCAGCTAGGACACCTTAATTATCATAGGTCATACCAGTTTGTCAGTAGTGGAAGTTGGGTGCTTTAGATTTTATAATCTTCTACTAATAAACTGAGAAAACTAAGAAAACTGCAGGATTGTTTTCCAAAGGTGTTAAGGCTTTTAGGTTGAGGATTCTCTCAAAGATATGTATGCGTTTCAAGCACTGTGTATCTTGACAGCGCTATATAAATAAATGATGATGATGATGATGATGTTTAACAAAAGTATGAGTAGCTCTTTTTCAAGGGGATTAAGTTTGCCACACACTAGATAAGGTTCAGATAGATGAATGGTTGTACTGCACTGAGGATGATCAACCTATAGGCTGATTAGATTGTCATGTGAAAGCATCTCCAACCTATTCCAAATTGACTGATGAACCATACATCTGTACAAAGAGTGGGATTTGTTGGCCAATCACAGTTTCTGGTTCAGGACAGGGTTTCTTGTTCTCTCAGCCGTAAAACCGATTAGTTAAGTGCACTGTACACAGGCTGACGGCCCATTTATAGTGTTTCCTTTTAAACTTTTGGAAAACGGAGCATATTCTCCACACAAGCATATTTTATCTCCCAGACAAGTGCCCCAAACCATCACTACCTCCTCCCCTTTCCCTTTTGATAAGAATTTGTGTCCAGACACTGGGGCTATTACTTGTTTCCTATTCAAGTGATGGTATAACTTGCCATTGTGTACCAAAGGCACATGCAACTTTTTATTGAATGAAACTCCATCAGTAGATTCTCTGAGTTACAGACAACTGGATGTTTTGCTTATTCTTAATTCTTTTACTCAATGTACTCAATGTGTTGTTTGTTTTATTGCTCCCTGATAATAACTGTATAAAAACAATCAATACAATGTATCCATTTCCCTTTGTATTTCTTGCAGAGATTATTTAGTTATACTGACCACTAAAAAATGCTTATGATGGCATAATAACATTCTTGGTTACAGCTCATTTCCACTTGGTTTCCATTGGCCATTCACATATTTGCAGTTATTTCTGACCTCTTTTCTTACAGTATCTAGTTAAGGATTGCTAAAAATGCATATTTTTATTTTACAGTTCTATCAAGATAGACTGCATGACAATAAATTGTAACCCGGTAAAATCGGTGGTTGATGATCTCATTCAGACACTCTTTGACTCTCTACTCATATCATTAAAGAAGTCTATCCAAGGTATGTCTCACTTCTGTTGATCTGTAGGTGCAATTATATCACGAGCAGGCAGGTATCTGGAAGCATTTTACAGTCTTTCATTAAAAATAAATATGGCCTATGTGGGCAGCAGTTGTCCTTAAAGAAGAACTAAACCCTAATTGCACTGGTTTCTGTGCTGCCATGTAGTAATTATCTGTATTAATTACTAATCAGCCTTATATTGTGACATTTCTATTCTATGTGTACTGTATATTGTGAGTGGGTCCCTAAGATCAGTAAGTGACAGCAGCACAGAGCATGTGCAGTGAATCAGCAGAAAAGAAGATGGGGAGCTACTGGGGCATCTTTGGAGACACAGATCTTTACTGCTAAAGCGCTGTGCAACATTTCTACCTACTTCTTTAGTTTAACTTTCCTTGTCCTTTAAAGGAGAAGGAAAGCTTAAAACTAAGTAAGTTTTATCAGAAAGGTCTATATGAATACACCAGTAATCCCTCAAAGTAATGCTGCTCTGAGTCCTATGTCAAATGTCTATTGTGTACACATGGGCTTCTGTATCAGACTTCCTTCTCTCAGCTTAAACCTCCAGGCTTTGGGCTTGCTCATGCTCAGTTTGCTCCTCTCCCCCTCCCACCTCCCCTCCCTGCTGTAATCTGAACTCAGAGCTTTAAGTGAGCAGGGAGAGACTCAGGCAGGAAGTGATGTCCCAGCAAGCTAATATGGCAGCTGCTATTCTAAACAAACAGAGACAGTGTCTAGAGCTATTTAGAAAAGCATTCTAAAGAATAAAAATGGCGTTCTAGCTTGCACTGTTGTGGCTAATCTATTATAAACTGCTTTGTTAGCTTTCCTTCTCTTTTAATGACATTACTCCATTCAGTATCCTACAGAAGTTTCTCTTTTCTTATTTGTAGCTCACTTGCACGAAATCGATTTGTTTGTGACTGAAGGAATGGAAATGTTGTCCAGTCGCCCTCAGACTGTTGAAGAGATTGGAGAAGCCAACATGAAGCATGCACAACTGAAGCTGAGAAACCCAGAGGTGCAGATTGTTGCTTTCTTTGGTTCTTACATAGTTTTTAACATCTGTCAAATTTTCAGTAAAGCTTTGTGTTGATGAGATTCTGACTATTAGAACAAACTTATTTCCTAAGCACTGGTCCTTTGGACTGCAGCTATTTTACCAATATGATTCACCTTTAGCAATGAATTTTACATATTATCTCCCTGATTCTTGCTGTATAACTTGCTTAACATGTGATATTTTTTTCAGATTCTACCTTTATTTAAAGAAGCCGAAGAGAAAAACAGATTACTGCGCTCAGTTGCAGGGGGTGGATTGGACACCATTGGCAATCTCAGAGCAAAGTGGGATAAATTTGAATTAATGATGGAGAGTCATCAGCTAATGGTCAAAGAACAGGTAGAAAATGTGCAGATGCCGTACACTATGCTTGTGGCAACATATCTGAGTAACAATTTACTTAAATTGTTATAGTACAGATAGCCCAATGTTTCCAATAACTGTATCCAATTAAATAAAGACTCCTCTGTAATTTTTATGCGTAAAAAATACACACTTCTATTCTAAATGTTGAAAAATCCTTATATATTATAAGAAATAATGTATCAGAAGTGAACTCAGTGTTATGTCTGTATCAAGACTGCAGGCCAAGTACTTTTATAAGAATATAAATATGGATGGTTTATGAAGTTAAAGGAGAACTAAACCCTGAATAGGGCTAAAAATGCAATCTTTTATATACTCAGGCCCAGACTGGCAATCTGTGGGTTCTGGCAAATACCAGAGGGGCTGCTATAAGGTCCCATAGAAAGTCAGTATTTAGTGGGCTGGTGGGGGCTGTTTGGGCCTCTATGTGGGCTGATTGGGCCTCTGTGTACTTGAAATGCCAGGGCCTATTTTAATTCTCAGTCCGGACCTGTAAATACTGATCTTATTGCACCAGCCTCAAGTTTCAGCTGACACTCACATGCTCAGTGGGCTCCGAGCAGCTGTTGAGAAGCTAATCTTAGGGGTCGTCACAAATTATCAAGCAGAAAATGAGGTTTGTCTGTAATATAAGCTGATGCTACTTATTAATTAATTATTAATCAGCCTTATATTGTGACATTTCTATTCTATGTGTACTGTATATTGTGAGTGGGTCCCTAAGCTCAGTAAGTGACAGCAGCACAGAGCATGTGCAGTGAATCAGCAGAAAAGAAGATGGGGAGCTACTGGGGCATCTTTGGAGACACAGATCTTCCCTGCTAAAGGGCTTTGGTTGTCTGGGGCTGGTACAGAAACCCAAAACATAATGTTCAACATTTCTAGCTACTTCTTTAGTTTAACTTTCCTTGTCCTTTAAGGTACAAGGTGCTGTGGCCCCCAGCACTTACTTAATTGTAAACACAGCTAAAAACCGCACTTGTATTGCAACAACTTATTTACTGGAGAGTATAACTTACACATATGAGACAGAAATATATATCTTTGCAGGAAAATATGCATTTATCTTAACCCATGTCCATTACCTGAAACAAAGATGTTTAATTTCTATGTTATAATTTGCACCATAAAATATAATTAACAGTAAAGTTTGCTTTTTGCTAGCATAAACATGAAATATAGTGTTCTGTAAACATGTAGCCCGTTTTCCATCTCCTTACACTGTATTATTGTGCTGTATTATTGCAGATTGAAGTAATGAAGGAAAAGGTGAAATCCAGGGTGCAGATATATACTCAGGAAATAGAAAAATTCAAAGCACGCTGGGACCAATTTAAGCCAAGTGATGACCTTATTGAAACTGGAGAAGAGGACACTTTGGAGAAAAGTGCACAGTCAATAAAGGAAAAGAAAGCAGAGTTTGATGAACTTGAAGCGACAAAGAAAAAGTTAATGTAAGCCAAACAATGTTCACTATATTTTAAAAGCAGTACAGCACAGATTGGAAATGCTGGGAATGTACAATATAGTCATAGGGGCAGATTTACATAGGGTTGAATATCGAGGGTTAATTAACCCTCGATATTCGACTGCCGAATGTAAATCCTTCGACTTCGAATATCGAAGTCGAAGGATTTACCGCAAATCCTTCGAATCGTTCGATTAGAGGGAATTTAATCCATCGATCGAACGATTTTTCTTCGACCAAAAAAACATTAGAAAGCTTATGGGGACCTTCCCCATATGCTAACATTGCACTTCGGTAGGTTTTAGGTGACGACGTTTTTTTTTTAAAGAGACAGTACTTCGACTATCGAATGGTCGAATAGTCGAACAATTTTTAGTTCGAGTCGAAGGTCGAAGTAGCCAATTCGATGGTCGAAGTAGCCAAAAAAAAACATTCGAAATTCGAAGTTTTTTTTATTCTATTCCTTCATTTGAGCTTAGTAAATGGGTCCCCTAATGTTCTTATTTGCATTCAGAGCTTCTTACATTCTTAAATGGCATTATCTGAAACATGACTTGAAGGATTCAGATTGCGTTTAGCTAGGCATCGCTGAAAGAAATGGTAGACTTCTGTGAAAATTTGGCAATGGGACACAGACAGGTTCTAAAAAGCAGGATACATGATTTATTAAGGCACAGGCACATTAGATAAGACAGAAAAATAAGCCCTGATAAAGTAAGATAAAGCAAGACAATCTGTCATACAATATTTACTATTAATTTAGAAAAGTATCTCATACATTCGAACTCTGTAATAATTGCTTAAAAACACTGACTTTATTGCTTAATGTCTCCAACCTAATTTGTGGATCAATTCATCATATTTACAAAAATCATATGATTTATTTTACCCTATTGGATATTCCCAATTCATTAAACCCTTTTGGATATTCAATTATACCCTGTTGGATATTCCCAATTTATTAAACTGTCACATTTGATTTGATAGGAATTATATTTGCCCATCCGTCAAACATTCAGAGACACATTGATTAAAGCTCAAATTTTGAATTCATGTGAGTTTTTTTAAAACTCTATTAAATTAGAATATACGTGAAATTCAGCTGAGGGGTTATTTATATAAAAAAAAATCGAATATCTAAAACTTGGCCGAATTTAACCAACCCGAAAACTCGAATAGTATTTGAATTCGACCAAACTCGAATGTCAGGAAGGCTACAAACATCTCCAAATTGGCCACTGGACCTCTCCCATTGACTTATACTTGAATTCAGCTGGTTTTAGGTGGCAAATAGTCAATTTTGAATTCTTAAAGGGCCAGAGTATGATAAATCTTGGAAATAGAATCAAATTTTTTAAAAAACTCGAATCGAATTTGTATAATTCCCTAGTCAAATTTGAGTTTTGTCCATAAAAAAATTAGAAAATTCAAGTTCAAATTTTCAATTTAACCCTAAACAAATCTGCCCCTAAATATGAGGAAATGCAGAAATGTGCAGTGTTCTGTGAAATAGCTCTAATTGTTCACAAAAAGTTACACGCTATTACACACTAGGTGCATGAAGTTATTTGAATGCATTAGAGCAAGAACTCACAATAGAAAGACCTACCACAGGCAGGGGGACCTATCGCCTGCCTTATAAGAACAAGATGCCATATTGTGTATTGTTACCAGTAAAAACAAGTGGCACGCTATGTTATACTACTTTATATTTTAAATTCATTCAACCATACATGTCTTTCCTTTACCTGTATTAGAGAGGATTGCCTACATTTTGGATTGGAAGCTCCTGATTTCTTCTTGGCTGATGAGATACGTATAGACATTGAGGACTGCAGCAAAACATGGTCCTTGTATGAAGAGTTTTATCAAGGTTTTAATGAGAAGGCCAAAGAAGACTGGATCTCATACAGGTTTCTATTTGAGCTACCACATTAAAAGTTTGCAATGTTACTATGGATTACATAGCTGGAAAGTTTCAGGGAAAACATCTTTGTCTGGCAATTGAGTATACTGGAGGATATGGCTTGGAGCTACAGGTTGGACAACGCTACCCTCTACCAGAGTAGCTTTATAGCCTTGGTATTCCCGTGTTGACAAGATAATTGGGAACTGTAAAAAAAAAAAAAAAGAAGATATATATTGTCTTTTTTTGAAAAAAATATAGATTTTTTTTCTCCCTCTATATTCTTAGGAGTAAGTGTTACAGTTTTGAAGAATTTATTTTATCATGGCACGAGAGATTACGGAAATTGGAAGAGCACACCACTATGTCCGTGAAGCTGCAGAAGGAAATTGACAAATACAAGGTAAATCTTTATTTTAGTTGGATAAGTATCCTTGCCCAAATCTTTACAGACTGACTTGGTTGACTGAAGCCCATTACAAGCCAAGGATCTATCTGTCCCCAACTGTTTCATTAATAACCAGCAATTAGCCATTTCCTTCTTGTTACGCTGACTTCCCATGGTTACCAACTCCAGCGGCAACTTATAAGAAAAATTATCTAGTGACAAAATGTCTCTTATTCTTGCTAGTACAGGTATAGGATCCCTTATCCGGAAACCCGATATCCAGAAAGCTCCGAATTACGGAATAGTCTCCCATAGACTCCATTTTATCAAAATAATCCAAATTTTTAAAAATTATTTCCTTTTTCTCCATAATAATAAAACAGTAGCTTGCATTTGATCCAAACTAAGATATAATTAATGCTTATTGGAAGCAAAACCAGCCTATTGAGTTAATTTATTGTTTAAATGAATTTCTTGTAGACTTAAGGCACGAAGATCCAAATTACGGAAAGATCCGTTATCCGGGAAAACCCCAGGTCCCGAGCATTCTGGATAACAGGTCCCATACCTGTACATTTAAATGCTGTAAATGTCAAACACCCCCTTACCCTGTGAACATGTCTGCACCTGCAGCCCTTACATGAGAGGGAGGGGGATTCAGGTTCAGTAATATTGGAGCCATATATTTGTAAGTGTGAAGATCAGTTATAACATCCAGTGTTTCTCCCTTCTACAGATGGTCGTTCCTGTGCTCAAGTATGTACGAGGAGAGCATCTGTCTCAGGATCATTGGTTAGATCTTTTTCGGCTTCTTGGCCTTCCAAAAGGAACTACTTTGGAAAAGCTGGTATTTGGAGATTTGCTCAGAGTTGCTGATGTTATTGTTTCAAAAGCTCCTGAACTCAAAGTAAGTCTTGTTGTTACAGATATAATTTCCCATTATTATTCCTTTTTTCCCCAGGATAATCTTTTCAGTCCCATTGGACACAGGAATACTGGTTTAACTTCAATGAGACAAATGTCCATTGTTTACTTTTCTAAGACATTTTATCAGATTCATTTGCTTCACACTGTAATTTAATGTTTTATCGTGTGCTATGTTTTTAGCAAATTTAACCTTAAATTTGTTTTTTTGTTTGAACATAATATCTAATGAAATAACAATAACATTTAGGGGGTTATTTTTTAAACTCCGAATACCCAAAATCCAAAAAAATTCGGACCTAAAAAAAAAAACAACATTTTTTTTCGGGATTATTAGGCCGATGGTATGAAAACCCGGCATCTCAAAGCTCTCGGGGTCCTGTATTAGTCAATGGGGAAGGTCCCAGTGTCTGTGCTGCTGTCAGTATTGATGAGTATCTGATGATTTCGGGGATTTTGGGCCAAAAAGTCCAAAAAACACAAAAAATTCATGATTTTTGCGGAAAAGTCTAAAAACTTTGCACTTTTCGAGCAAAGGTCTGAAGTTTGCCCGAACCTATTTTTTTTTAATGATAAATAAGGTCCATTCGGGAATTCGGAGTTGCTCGGATTTTTATCTTAGAAATACTGAGATAAATTCGGAGCTTGATAAATAAACCCCTTAATGTACACATTTCAAAGATTGTCTTTCATTTTCCTTCATACAAGGACCTAAACAGCCGTGCTCAAGGGGAAATCACCATCCGCGAAGCTTTGAGGGAGTTGGACCTCTGGGGGGCAGCTGCTGTTTTCACATTAACAGATTATGAAGACAGCCACAGTCGTACAATAAAGCTGATTAAAGACTGGAAAGACATAGTCAACCAAGTGGGAGATAACCGTTGCCTGCTTCAGTCTTTGAAGGATTCCCCTTACTACAAAGGCTTTGAAGACAAGGTGTTTGTCTGGGAGCAAAAGCTTGCAGAGCTAGACGAATATCTCCAGTACTTAAACCAAATACAGAGGAAATGGGTGTATTTGGAGCCCATCTTTGGCCGTGGAGCTCTTCCAAGAGAAGAGGCTCGATTTAATAGGGTCGATGAAGACTTTCGGTATGTATTGTATGCCTGCCTGACAGAAATACTGTGTTTTTATGCATAATATCTATCACAGCCTTATAAATGAAGTATGCTTAAATTAAGACAGGCTCCAGGACCAAAAGATGGTGTCATCACCCTGAATACAGTGAAAATTTAAACACGGTGGCTTTTTTTGCAGACTAGTAAATCATCATAATATTAGCACTTACATGTTCAACATTTTTATTTTATTTACCTGTAATTTGGTACATTTACATGTACACACACATAGTACAAATGCAGAGACGGAAACCAATAGTAAAAGCTATTCATGTCAACTAGATTTTATTTTAACCAGCTTTGTCCCTTTATTTTGGTAGTGGAAGCTTCTACTATATATTATTATAAATCTGCAAAGTTTATGATATGTGAATTAACATTTTGTAGGAGTACAGTATTTTAATTTGAAATTCATCCTTTTAGGATGATACGGTGCAAATATACCCAGGGTAGGGGGAGGTTTTTTTTTTTTATTATGGGTTGAATTCTCCTTTAAGGCTCAGCAGCAATTGTAATAATGGTATTGGGGCACCTTGTGACCTTGCTACTACATGCAACAAGGTTCTCCACCTAATGTCATGGTAAATCTTACATACATAGTAACTTAGTAAGTTAGGTTGAAAAAAGACTCGTACATCAAGTTCAACCTTTTAAGTTTAAATATAACCTGCCTAACTGCCAGTTGATCCAGAGGAAGACAACAAACCTCATCTGAAGCCTCTCCAATTTGCCTCAGAGGGGGGAAAAAATCCTTCGTGACTCCAAGATGAGCTATCTCCCATAACCCCTTCTTAAAGCTATCTAATGTATCAGCCTGTACCACTGATTCAGGGAGAGAATTCCACATCTTCATAAATGGAGACATTGAGGCTCATTTATAAACACTGGG
Source organism: Xenopus laevis (assembly GCF_017654675.1). Classification (NCBI taxonomy): domain Eukaryota; kingdom Metazoa; phylum Chordata; class Amphibia; order Anura; family Pipidae; genus Xenopus; species Xenopus laevis. The sequence continues at coordinate 169,144,808 of NC_054373.1, forward strand.
CAAATTTGCACCTGGGCAGTTACTCATGGCAACCAATAAGATGTTTGATTTCATTGTTCTCCATGCAGCTGGCTGAAAAAAATCTAATCACTGATTGGTTGCTATGGGTTACTGCCCAGGTGCAAATTTGTCCAGTGTTTATAAATAAGCCCCAGTATCCCTTTAAAAAGGAGTTTTATAAGATATGAACCAACTACAATTTAATATAAAGGCGCTGATGTGATTTCACAGTCTCATTCATCTTCTCTATATTTCCACTGCATAACAATTATATTTTAAATCATGCAGGCTATGGGCTTCTCAGGTTTATATAAATTGTAGTTACATTGTTCCCAGTCTGGTGCCGAGTTGGCAGCAATGTATACTCATTTCAAATTCTATGTTTACTTTAAATTTACTTTAAATTGAGCAGGCAGGCATTTGGCTGAAAGCTTAAATCTATGACATTCCTAAATAGTCGTTTGTTTATTTTAGATGTGCCTCGATTTATAAAGCCCCCTTTATCAATAATTTATATAACACATGGAACTAGTGGTGTCACTTTGTATTTGTGGGCTAGTCCATCATTTTCCCTGCTTGCAAATGACTGCCCATAATCATGCCTGTGTTTGTATTATTATCTGCTAGTGGTGTGCAGAGCTCCCATTTATTAGCGGATGCAGCATTCATTCATATGTAACATGAGCATGATCTGACTCTGTACATCAAACTTTGCTACAGGGAATGCAGCATATGCAAAATCCCACCATAAAAATCTCTAGGCAGTCTTATTGCTCTTCACGAATGTGCTTAAGGCACCTGAATTTATTATACTGCAATGCTCAAACTGCAAGAAGGAAAAAAGCCTCTAGTGTTCATTGACGTATACTGTCAAAAATAAACTCCTAAAATCAGCTGTTTTACTGAAATCTGGAAAATTCATGTTGTCACGCTCATGAGGAGTCATTTACGTCTGCTACTACAATTTGATCACGTTAATTTCCCCGCAGTCAGTTGTACAACCCCCCCCCCCAAAAAAAAAGACCCGAAACCTTAAAAATTAATATGGCTAAAAATCCCATATTTTACATAGTGAACTTATTGCAGCAGCCTTAAGTTTCAGCTTGTCAATAGCAGCAATGATCCAGGACTTCAAACTTGTCACAGGGGGTCACCATCTTGGAAAGTGTCTGTGACACTCACATGCTCAGTGGGCTCTGAGCAGCTGTTGAGAAGCTCAGCTTAGGGCTCGTCACTAATAATCAAGCAGAAAATGAGGTTGTCCTGTAATATAAACTGATGCTACAAGGCTGATTCTGATGATAATTGCACTGATTTCTGTGTTGCCATGTAGTAATTATCTTTATTAATTACTAATCAGCCTTATATTGTGTCATTTCTATTCTATGTGTACTGTATATTGTGAGTGGGTCCCTAAGCTCAGTAAGTGACAGCAGCACAGAGCATGTGCAGTGAATCAGCAGAAAAGAAGATGGGGAGCTACTGGGGCATCTTTGGAGACACAGATCTTTACTGCTAAAGGGCTGTGGTTGCCTTGGGCTGGTACAGAAGCACAACACATTATGTACAACATTTCTAGCTACTTCTTTAGTTAAACTTTAGTTCTCCTTTAAAGGTACTTGCATTAAAGGGCACTTTATGAACTTTCACATACTGTAGTTGCACTTGCTGGCGCTTTGTCTTTATTGCCTCCTGTTTCAAATTGAGCGCAGTTGCTCCTATGGACGCTGGGGAACCCTGGAGCTGCCCTGCTGCTTGCAGACATGTTTAGTCTTAGATCAGCAGACCAAAATGACCCATTCTCACCAACTTGTAACTCTGCTGCAGTTGTTGTATGGTGACCCCCCTTGTGTGGCCCCCACATAAAAGTCTGCCTAATCCCTCACACTTGTAACACCTCTATTGTTAACACCCCTGAAACCCTGAACTGTTCACACCTGAGACCCAGACTGAAACTGCCCACATTGTTCACCTGTTCACACTACAAACTGCTGGAGGGGCACCAGCATTGTGCCACTGTATGTAGTACATCTTAGAATGTCTCCTGCTCTATATTGCCTGCCCTCTGCTCCCTGTGTGTGTCATCCTCTGCCTGTGTGTGCCATCCTATGTTTGTGTGTGCCATCCTCTGCCTGTGTTTGCCTTACTCTGCCTGTGTGTGCTATCCTCTGCCTGTGTGTGCCATCCTCTGCCTGTGTGTGCCTTACTCTGCCTGTGTGTGTGCCTTACTCTGCCTGTGTGTGCGACTTACTCTGCCTGTGTGTGCCATCCTCCGGTTGTGTGTGCCATCCTCTGCCTGTGTGTGCCATCCTCTGCCTGTGTGTGCCATCCTCTGCCTGTGTTTGCCTTACTCTGCCTGTGTGTGCCATCCTCTGCCTGTGTGTGCCATCCTCTGCCTGTGTGTGCCATCCTCTGCCTGTGTGTGCCATCCTCTGCCTGTGTGTGCCTTACTCTGCCTGTGTGTGCGCCTTACTCTGCCTGTGTGTGCGCCTTACTCTGCCTGTGTGTGCCATCCTCCGGTTGTGTGTGCCATCCTCCGGTTGTGTGTGCCTTACTCTGCCTGTGTGTGCCTTACTCTGCCTGTGTGTGCCTTACTCTGCCTGTGTGTGCCTTACTCTGCCTGTGTGTGCCTTCCTCTGCCTGTGTGTGCCTTCCGCTGCCTGTGTGTGCATAACTCTGCCTGTGTGTGCATTACTCTGCCTGTGTGTGCATTACTCTGCCTGTGTGTGCATTACTCTGCCTGTGTGTGCCTTACTTTGCCGTTGTGTGCCTTACTTTGCCTGTGTGTGCCTTACTCTGCCTGTGTGTGCCTTACTCTGCCTGTGTGTGCCATCCTCTGCCTGTGTGTGCCATCCTCTGCCTGTGTGTGCCATCCTCTGCCTGTGTTTGCCTTACTCTGCCTGTGTGTGCCATCCTCTGCCTGTGTGTGCCATCCTCTGCCTGTGTGTGCCATCCTCTGCCTGTGTGTGCCTTACTCTGCCTGTGTGTGCGCCTTACTCTGCCTGTGTGTGTGCCTTACTCTGCCTGTGTGTGCATTACTCTGCCTGTGTGTGCATTACTCTGCCTGTGTGTGCATTACTCTGCCTGTGTGTGCCTTACTTTGCCGTTGTGTGCCTTACTTTGCCGTTGTGTGCCTTACTTTGCCTGTGTGTGCCTTAACTCTGCCTGTGTGTGCCATCCTCTGCCTGTGTGTGCCATCCTCTGCCTGTGTGTGCCATCCTCTGCCTGTGTGTGCCATCCTCTGCCTGTGTGTGCCATCCTCTGCCTGTGTGTACCATACTCTGCCTGTGTGTACCATACTCTGCCTGTGTGTGCCATACTCTGCCTATCTCTGCCTATGGAACATGAACCTAGTATTAGTTCTGAGGGTTTGTCAGCATTTGAAAATTATTGTTAGGGGCCCCTAAGGTGTTTCATCATGTGCTGGGGGTGCTGTGGTATCCACAGGGGAGGAGGCATATCGATATAAGGGTATGAGTGATATCAGTGAGCACCAACCATTTGGTTTTTTGGTGTGCTACCACCATTAATGTGGACATGGTCTTGTGGTAACATGGATGTGGTTTAAAAACAGGGAGTGGTTAACACTGACTTCCATTATCGGCCCTCCACCATGTAGGCCAGAGAAATTCCGGCCCTCGGTAGCACAGACGTTGGACCGCACTGCTCTAGGAAAAAGGAGCCCCCCTAAAAGATATATTTGATTTAACTGTCATTCAAAATCAGAGTGCCAACTCCTGCATGAAGACAGAATGAAGAGATACAGATGCTGAGAGGGGGATGGTGAAGAGTAACTTGAATATTTCAAAAACAGTTCAGAATTGTTAATTAGAAAACGTCTTATTTCCTTATGATGAAGCTTGTATTAAATTTTCATTTTAACAATATTTCCCCTTTAAGGTTTAGTTTGTCATCATGGCTTCAAACCGGACGTAAAAAAAGTCAGTATATTAATGTACATCTTCATTAATATAGTGTTATGTGTACATTGGGATGGGTAGACTCACTAAATGCTCTGACATTTTGGGGTAAATTAAGGGTTTTCTTCTGGGGAAAACAGCCCTCATCCTAGTTCACCAGGAGGAAATTCAACAGCTCTCTGTTCACTTTTATAGAAACATGCACACCAATGAAGGAAAACACAAAGAGATGATCACTATTCTTTTGTAAATAACTTATTCTTAGAAATAATATTAATATTACTTTTTTCTTTAAAGATCTATAATGTCTGATATAAAGAGAGACAACAGGGTAACGTTGCTAACATCTCGAGCAGGCATAAGAAACTCTCTGATAACTATCCTCGATCAGCTTCAGAGGTGCCAAAAATCCCTGAATGAATTTCTGGAGGTATGTAGCAGACGTTGGCTACTTATGTATTCAAATTTTGTTATGATGACAGATTGTTTTAATTCACTTGATTTATTTTCTGCTATCAGGAAAAGCGGTCAGCCTTCCCGAGGTTTTATTTTATCGGAGATGACGATCTCTTGGAAATACTTGGGCAGTCAACAAACCCTGCTGTAATTCAATCCCACCTCAAGAAACTGTTTGCCGGTAAAGCTATTAAATTATTTGCTCCTTTTTGTTTTTTCCTTCAAGTCAAATATGCAGAAGAAAAAAGGCTATTAGGGACATGAATATTTCAAACATGTGTCGAACAAATTTCCTTTATTATTAGAAAATACCTATGCGAGACGTTAAGAACTATTTGTTGTGTCAGCATTGCCAGATCAATAAGACCCCTTTCTCAAGACCACAGTTAAAAAAAAGCTACTCCTCACAAAAACATGGATGAATTGTAATTATTATACCAGTTGCAGTGAAATTATTGACAGCTGTAATTAGGGATGCACCAAATCCAGGATTCGGTTCGGTATTCATCCTTTTTCAGCAAGATTCGGATGAATTCTTGTGCCTGGCTGAACCAAACCCGAATCCTTAAAGGTATACTGTCATGGGAAAAAATGTTTTTTTCCAAACGCATCGGTTAATAGTGCTGCTCCAGCAGAATTCTGCACTGAAATCCATTTCTCAAAACAGCAAACAGATTTTTTTTTTATATTTAATTTTGAAATCTGACATGGGGCTAGACATATTGTCCGTTTCCCAGCTGCCCTAGTCATGTGACTTATGCTCTGATCAACTTCAGTCACTCTTTACTGCTGTACTGCAAGTTGGAGTGATATCACCACCTCCCTTTCACCCCCAGCAGCCTAACAACAGAACAATGGGAAGGTAACCAGATAGCAGCTCCCTAACACAAGATAACAGATGCCTGGTAGATCTAAGAATAGCACTCAATAGTAAAATCCAGGTCCCACTGAGACACATTCAGTTACATTGAGTAGGAGAAACAACAGCCTGCCAGAAAGCAGTTCCATCCTAAAGTGCTGGCTCTTTCTGAAAGCACATGACCAGGCAAAATGACCTGAGATGCACCTACACCAATATTACAACTAAAAAATACACCTCCTGGTTCAGGAATTAAATTTTATATAGTAGAGTGAATTATTTTCAATGCAAACGGTTTAATTTAGAAATAAAACTACATCATAAAAATCATGACCGAATCCCTTTAAAATCACGTGACTTTTTGTCACAAAACATATTTTGCCTCAGTGATTTGCATATGCAAATTAGGGTTTGCATTAGGTTCGGTATTCAGCTGAATCTTTCACAAAGGATTCTGAGGTTCGGCCGAAGCCAAAATAGTGGATTTGAATCATGATGTGTAAAATGTGCTTTTCATCTTTTGGAATTTAGGAAAGCAAAATCGCACTTTATTTGAATATATTGTTGGCCGAGACCTATGCTTTTCTTTTTTTATAGGAGTGAACAGTGTGGACTTTGATGATAACTTTAAGCACATCATTGCTATGAAATCTCTGGATGGGGAGACTGTGCCTCTAAAGAACAAGATACTCGTTACCAGTGACGTTGAAGTGAGAGCCTATTGCTTAGATTTCTTGGGGGTTGTCTCTAACCTGAGGTTGAGGAGAAACATTTTTACAAAATATACTTTGAACCACTAACCAAAATGATAAAGTTTAAGGTCCTGAAACTGGAATCTTTTAATGACTTCGGATCATATATTGTCGAAAATTCTGTTTCATCATTGATGCTGAAATAATTTTTTTTTTTGTCCTCTTGTCCTCTTGCTTACTAAATCTTTCCATCTAATAGGTATGGCTAAGCCATTTAGCAACAGAAATGAAGTCCACTTTGGAGAAGTTATTAGTCGAGTGTATTACAGCAGGAAAAAACTCACATAGTGCTATTGATCCCTTACAGTTTCCTTCTCAGGTAAGTATCCAAACAAAGCTTTTGTAACAGTGAACGGTAGTTGCTTTGGAACACTTTCTCATTCGTAAGACAAAATAGATTTCAACAGTTTCTATTCAGCTTTATTTTGTAAATTTGATACAAGTGCTTGTATTGGTTGGTGCTGAAGGATAACTGCATTTTCTTTTAACCTTGCTACCGTATGCCTAAAAACCAACTGCCAAATTCTATCCAACTTCTTTCCCATATCCTTGTTAATAAGCAGCTTAGTAGATAGAGTTGAGAAGCTGTGCCAACCTTAACACTGGAGAACATTTTTTTGTGAACCCCAAAATTACATCATTTAAATTCAAATGATGATGTCATACATGGATGTCTATGAAGCCTGAGAGCAGACTGGAGATTATAGGAATCCTGTTGGGGTGTTCAAGAACTATAGAATGCATCACTGGCAAACCATGAAGTGTTTGTCCATCTTGAATATTTTACCCTTTAGTCCACAATGGCAATCATTTCTGTTTTTCTATTTAAAGATTCTGTGTTTAGCTGAACAAATTCAATTCACTGAAGATGTTGAGAGTGCAATTCGTGAGCAGAGACTTCATCAAGTAGACATAGAACTGATGGCTAAATTAGATCATTACACAAGCATTGACACAAGCATGGGTGATACTGCAGGAGCTGGTAAGAAAAAGTCCTTACATTGTGCACAATTGTTCATGTATTTTGTGTGTAATATACTCTAGGTGCAAATGTGTTGTTTGCAGTCTATGTCTTGGACCATGAGTCTGATTTATTAAGCCGCAACTTTTATGGGTCAGGCTTTTTGACGACAAAAATCCGAAAAATGGGTTCATTATGCAACAATCCTGAATATGAATATACTCCAGCTAAAAACTGTTGAAATCATGTAAAAGTCAATGGCAGATGTCCCTTTTACAACTGGAAGATCTTTCTTTGATTCGTGGTTTTACAGGTTTTAGAGGTTTTAGGGTATTTTTGACACTGGCTTTTGAGCAACCATGAGAAAAATTCACTGAATAGGGGACTATTCTGCGACTTTTCCCATTCTTGCTTTTTCATTTCTGGTTCTTTTAATAAATTTCATGACATTCATGGTTTTAGAAAAAGTGAGTTTAGTTGTGGTTTCAAAAACCTATAAAACCACTAAAATTCGACCTTTAATAAATAGGCCTCCAAGTACAAGTATCTTCTCTTGTAGTTATACCATGTAGCAGTATCTAGTACAGGTATGGGATCCATTATCCGGAAACCCATTATCCAGAAAGTTCCGAATTACAGAAAGGCCGTCTCCCATAGACTCCATTATAATCAAATAATCCAAATTTTAAAAAATGATTTCCTTTTTCTCTGTAATAATAAAACAGTGCCTTGTACGCTATCCCAACTAAGATATAATTAATCCTTATTGGAAGCAGAACCAGCCTGTTGGGGTTATTTAATGTTTACATGATTTTCTAGTAGACTTAAGGTGGGAAGATCCAAATTACGGAAAGACCCATTATCCGGAAAGCCCCAGGTCCCGAGCATACTGGATAATAGGTCCCATACCTGTAGTAGAAGTTAATGTGTTAAGTGCAGCACGTATGACCGTTACCCTTAAAACTCTTTAGCTCTGGTGTTGAATGAAAACTTCTATGATCAAATGAAAGCCCAACTGTTGATAGCCATCTGTCAATGTGTTGTTCTTTTAAATGTGTTCTGTGAATGCAGGGATTCTGGAACTAAAGTTGAAAGCTCTTATCCTGGATGTAATACATAACATTGATGTGGTCAAGCAACTAAACCAAGCGCAGGTTTATAATATTGAGGACTGGGCATGGAAGAAGCAACTCCGTTTCTACTTGAAACCAGATAAAAAGTGTTATGTAAAGATGGTGGATGCTGAGATGGAGTACACTTATGAGTATCAGGTGCTGTCTGGGTATCAGTGAACAGAATTTCTATTATTTCTTTAACACTTGTTTTTTTATATTAGGTTTCTTACATGAAATTCTTTATCTTTACAGGGCAATGCTCCAAAATTAGTTTATACCCCACTGACAGACAAATGCTACCTGACTCTTACTCAGGCCTTGAAGATGGGCCTTGGAGGAAATCCGTACGGCCCAGCTGGAACTGGGAAAACGGAATCTGTAAAAGCCTTGGGTGGGCTCATTGGAAGACAAGTTTTGGTTTTCAATTGTGATGAGGTGAGCAAATCATAATCTACAGTATATACAGTGTAAATCAGTGCTAACAAAATTAATTATTCTTATTGTGTGCAGGGTATTGATGTAAAATCCATGGGAAGGATCTTTGTTGGCTTGGTGAAGTGTGGTGCTTGGGGCTGCTTTGATGAATTCAACAGACTCGAGGAGGCCGTGCTTTCAGCTGTGTCTATGCAAATACAGACCATCCAGGATGCTTTAAAGAACCATAGATCTTCCTGTGATTTGTTGGGGAAAGAGGTAAAATTGAGTTTTATTTCTATTATATCAGTCGTTTTACCTTCCCAAGATATTCTTCACACAAACCATATGCCATCTCAATTCCTTTCTCTCTTTGCTGTTTACAGGTTGCACTGGATCCCAATTCAGGGATCTTTATCACTATGAATCCTGCTGGAAAGGGTTATGGTGGCCGCCAGAAACTCCCTGATAACTTAAAACAGCTTTTCCGTCCAGTCGCCATGTCTCGCCCTGACAATGAGCTCATCGCTGAAGTCATCCTTTATTCAGAAGGTTTTAAAGATGCCAAGAATCTTGGGAGAAAATTAGTCGCCATCTTTAACTTGGCAAGGTAACAGCGACACAAACAGTGTTTTCTCAAGTACAAGTGTTCTGCTGTAGCAGTTTTGGCAAAATCCTTTACAAACTTGCCATGCTATTTTTTTTGTATATTTTTTGATAATGCTTTTTGAGTAATCAATATTAAGTGATGGGGAAAATGACCAAAAATGCTCATCTGTTCCATAAACCTTAATGCCGAGTCAATTCTCTTTGCAGGGAACTTTTGACACCACAGCAGCATTATGACTGGGGTCTGCGAGCATTGAAAACAGTCTTGCGAGGATGTGGGAACCTCTTGCATCAACTAAAGAAAAATGGGAAAGAAACTCCTAGTAAGTGCATAAAGCTAAATATATATGTAGAGGGTTCTTCACAGTCAGGACAGTGAGGTTGTGGAATGCACTGCCGGGTGATGTTGTGATGGCTGATTCAGTTAATGCCTTTAAGAATGGCTTGGATGATTTTTTGGACAGACATAATATTAAAGGCTATTGTGATACTAAACTCTATAGTTAATATAGGTATGGGTATATAGAATTTTAATTAAAAGTAGGGGAGGGGTGTGTGTATGGATGCTGGGTTTTCATTTGGAGGGGTTGAACTTGATGGACTTTGTCTTTTTTCAACCCAATTTAACTATGTAACTATGTAACTATGTAACTATATGGTTAACAAGTTTCTAATATTCTTTAGTAGACAAATTATTGGTTTTATACTCATCCTAATTCCAATGGTACATTGAGGCATTGCTTATTAATGTCAGCAGCTGGAAATGAAGAGAGAATTTGTCTCCTCGTTAATTCCTCATTTGCTGATACATTTTCAAATATTATGAATTGACAGATACCCATTCTGCCCAATAGACAAACAGTCTAATATCCATAGTCCATGCACAGTGGTCAGAATTGTCAGGCCACCATAACCATACTGAAAATCATTTTGTTTCCTGTGGCTAATGATTTTTTATCTAGTTCATATCAATGGAAGAAATCCTTAGAAAAGGCATGCAGCCTAAACACATTTAGGGGGTTATTTAATAAGGTTCGAGTTGTTTTTTCCAAGAAAATTTGAGTTTTGGTCAAAACTCGCATTTTCGGTTTAAAAAATACAACCTTCATTTTTAGAGATTTATTTACCCTGAACCTGGAAATAGCTTGAATCCAAAAATACAGCATCTAAAACCTGTCAAGGTCAATGGCAGAGGTCCCTTAAACCATTTGAAGTTGTTAATAGCCTCCATGATGTTTGAGGTGTTTGTTTTTGGAGGGTTTTGCATAGAAACTCAAATAATTCAAGCAATTTGAGTTTTTTCTTGCAGAAAACTTGATTAATTCAAATTTTCGGGTTTCGAACCTCAAACTCATAGAATCTGGTTTTGCAATTACGAGTTTTTTTCCTAAATAAGATTCTATTCGAGTTGTCAATTCATTCGAGTTCATTCAAGGTATATCAACCTTCGATAAATAACTCCCTTAGTGACCATGTACTTGCTTTGTTTTTAATATAAATTATGACAGTGTGAGCAGATTTTTTCATTTCTATTTGAACATAGCGATTTATCTGAGAATTGCCATTGTTTTTTCAGTCAATGAAAGCCATATTGTTGTGCAAGCCCTGCGGCTCAACACTATGTCCAAGCTGACATTTGGTGACTGTTCCCGGTGTGATGCCTTAATTAAGGATGTCTTTCCTGGAATTGATTTTAAGGACGTGGAGTACATGGAGCTTAGCGCTGCACTGCAACAAGTTTTTGAAGAAGCAAATTTAGAAATAATTCCAAGTCAGGTAAAACACATAGATTTTCTACAAGAATAGCTATTTGTGTGTTTTAATAGAATGTGAAATGTATTTTTTATTTTGTTGAAAAAAGACACATGAAGCGAAGGTTTGCATTTTCTAATCATAGTGATTCTCTGGATTATTCTCAAAGCTGCCTTTTTTCTGACCCACTTAATTCCTCTCTATTATGTCTGATTGTACAGGGTGGGGGTAGGGGTCCATTATTCTGCTTTGCATCATTACAATATTAGAATTACCAATAGCTGACTGGAGCCGATCTGCTGTGCAATCACTACCAAACATACTGAGGCTTTACAAAAGATTTAATAAAGAAAAAAAGCGGAAATGTTTAAGGAACTGGCATAAAACAAGTCCAAGTTTAGGCACAGAGTCAGGGCAGGCAGCAATTGAAACACAGACTGTGAGGCAGACAGAAGTCAGGGCAGGCAGCAGACAAACAGAATCAATATATCAGGCCAAGGTACAAACCCGGGGAGTCAGATCATGGGGGAGCAGGCAGGAACAGGATTCAGGAGCAAAGTTTTCAAGATATACAAGGTATACAGGATCTCAGGAGCTAGGAACAGGAGGCTTAGTCACAGCAGATATGCTAATGCTCCAGCACCAGGCTGTGGGAGAGGAAGGCTTAAATAGCCCCTTAATTTGGCTATTGTCTGCAGCTTGCTCACATGTGGTTAGCAGGGAACACAGACAGGTTGAAAAGTCATTTTATGCTCTGTAAAGCTACAAATTTATTGTAATTGCTACTTTTTATTACTCCTCTTTCTATTCAGGCCCTCTCCTATTTATATTCCAGTCTCTTATTTAAATCAATGCATGTTCGGGTAATTTATACCCTAGCAACCAGATGGCTATACACTCAAGAATCATTTGTTTACAAATGTATAAAGCCATGATCACAAGTCCACTAATACAATTCAATGGTTTCCCTAGGCATTAAAGGAGAACTAAAGGCAAATTACACTTGGGGGTGTGTGCCGGGCCAATGCGGGCAGGCAGCCTCGCCCGGCAAAGCGCCCAATACGTGAGTGCGCATGCGCGGAAAAAACACAAGTGTGCATGCGCGAAAAAATTAGTGCGCATGCGTGAAGAACGAAATACGCGCACGTTGGCCAGAGCAGGGACCGGACTAGGGGATAGCAGAGGCAGAGAAGGTGCGTGCCTGGCGCACCTCCAGCTTTGCGCTCTAGGCACGTGCCTACTCTGCCTACCCCTAGTTCCGGCCCTGCCCCCAAGTGATTATATTTACTTACCTGACACCTCGGGCCGGTGCTCCTATCAGCAGAAATCTGCACCGGCCTGGGGTTCTTCCAGTAAGCACCACAAACAGATCCCCTACATGCGACTTGAGTCTTCTCATGGCAGCGCATGAGCAGTAGATGGAAAAGCCAAACTTTAAAATAAAAGCCGACTATTTAGTTCTACTCCACATGAGTCTGCCCCAGGAAATTTGAAAACCGAAGAAGAAGGAAGAGGATCACTCAGTGGTGCTTGCTGGAAGAACCCCGGGCCGGTGCAGATTTTTGCTGATAGGAGCACCGCCCTGGTTGTCAGGTAAGTAAATATATACTCACTTGAGGGTGCATAACTTTTGGCACCCCCAATGTAAATTGCCTTTCCCTCTCCTTAAAATATGCACTCATCCTCTAAACGTACCATGACTAACCTTCAAATTGAGCCCCTTCCACTGATCCACACCCTTGGGTACATACAAATGCATATAGCAGAACACAAGAACCCCAAATGGAAGAGTATGTTTGCATTTGGTTAATGCATTCCCTAGGCTTTCAGAGGTAAATACAGAAAGTTTTACCATTAAAGATTTTGCTGGTAATATGTCAGATATGTTTCGGTTTGAAAAAGATGCCAGCAATTAGGGATGCACCGAATCCACTATTTTGGATTCGGCTGAACCCCCGAATCCTTTGTGAAAGATTCGGCCGTATACCGAACCCGAACCCTAATTTGCATATGCAAATTAGGGACGGGAAGGGGGAAAATGTTTTACTTCCTTGTTTTCTGACAAAAAGTCACGCAATTTCACTCCCTGTCCCTAATTTGCATATGCAAATTAGGGTTTGGATTCGGTTTGGCCTGGCAGAAGGATTCGGCCGAATCCGAATCCCGCTGAAAAAGGCAGAATCCTGGATTCGGTGCATCCCTACCAGCAATGTTTTTAAATTAGAATCTATGCTCTTGCTAGTTCATTTACAGTGTTAGCAGTAGTAGTATTAGCAGACTGTTTACCAGTACAGAGTTTTTATGTTTTTAATTACAAACTGCATACTTTACTTTAGATTAAGAAAGCCCTAGAGCTGTATGAACAGTTGCGGCAGAGAATGGGTGTAGTCATCGTTGGACCAAGTGGAGCCGGAAAATCCACCCTGTGGCGAATGCTGCGAGCAGCACTTAATAAAACTGGGAAAGCTGTGAAGCAATACACTATGAATCCCAAAGCAATGCCCCGGCACCAGTTACTTGGCCATATAGACATGGACACAAGAGAATGGTCAGATGGTGTTCTAACAAGCAGCGCTCGTCAAGTTGTGCGAGAGTCCCAAGGTAAGAAGAATTTTGCTTCTGATATCTCAGGTTCTCATCCATACTTGAAACATGTAGACTACATTGGCCATGCTCTTCAAAGAAATCATGATCTAATCACTTAAGATTAATGAAGTGCCACAATTAAAAAAAAAAAACCTGAGTGAATCTTTATGCAAGAATCCTTTCTTCTCTGGCTTTAAGTGGAATTACAGTATTTGTTTAAAATTTGAACACCGGGTGCCGCTGCTGAACATCAAGTCCAGTTCCTGTGTACAGTTCAGAACACAGAAGTTGTTTTATTCATTTATTTTGTAGCTTTAAATTCTATAATCAGCTAATATTGTTTTTATTTAATAGATATAAACTCCTGGATAATATGCGATGGAGATATTGATCCAGAGTGGATCGAATCATTAAACTCGGTTCTCGATGATAATCGCCTTCTTACCATGCCGAGCGGAGAGAGAATCCAGTTTGGCCCCAATGTTAACTTTGTTTTCGAAACCCACGATCTGAGCAGTGCCTCTCCAGCCACTATATCAAGAATGGGAATGATCTTCTTAAGGTCAAACATTTTCTCTGTTTATACATTTTTTGTTTTTTTTGTGTTGAAATAAATTGCTGGCTTCACATGGAGTAAAATGGTCAAAAAAGATGTTTCCCCCTGAATGGTCCTCGACTATCTACTTTAAAGGATAAGGAAACCCCCTGGGCGCAAAAATCCCTCCCCCCTCCCTTGTGTTGCCCCCCTCCCTCCTCCCCCTGGCCAACCTGTTCCCGCCGGACAAATGCCCTTAACTTGTTACTCACCCCTCTGCGCAGGTCCAGTCCACGGAGTTCACGGGCACCATCTTCTCCCAAGCGATCTTCTTCCTGCTTTGACCGGCGTTTTTGGCGCATGCACAGTAGGAGCATTTCACCAGTACGGATCTACTGCGCATGTGCCAAAAGTCACAAAGTTTTCCGATTTCACTTCGTGACTTTTGGCGCATGCGCAGAAGATCCGTACCGGTGAATTGCTCCTACTGCGCATGCGCCAAAAACGCCGGTCAAAGCAGGAAGAAGATCGCTTGGGAGAAGATGGCGCCTGTGAGCTCCGTGGACTGGACCTGCGCAGAGGGGTGAGTAACAAGTTAGGGGCATTTGTCCGGCGGGGACAGGTTGGCCAGGGGGGAGGAGGAGGGGGGCAACACAAGGGAGGGGGAAGGGTTTTTGCGCCCAGGGAATTTCCTTCTCCTTTAAGCAACTGTTGTTGCATTAAACTGAAAGTTATTTGCTGTGGTCAGAAATTACTCTATCACTTCCTTCAGCCATTGACCAACCTCAATTCAACCACAATATGTTCCTGTTCTCCTATTGACTGCATGGTACCATCTCTGTCTTAGCAAAGCAAAATTTTAGTACAAAGCTAAGTCTTTATTTTTTCCCACAATAGTGATGAAAATACCGATCGCCAGTCTCTAATGCGATCATGGCTTCGAGGTCAAGCTGCAAACATTAGGCATAATCTTGAAAACTGGATTGGAGATTACTTTGAAAAGGCCTTAAATTGGGTTCTGAAGCAGGTATGTTACTGATTTATGATTTTCTGATACATGCTTCGTATATCTTTATTTATTGCATCACCGTGAAACTTAGAGCATGTGTTCAGCTGGTGAAGATCATTGTCCAGTGAAGACCATTGTCTGCAATCATTAGATCACCTTCCTGTTTAGTTCTTCTGCAGTTTTTATTACAAAAATGCTAAAGTGTTTTCATAAATGGATACAATTGTTACATTTCCCACTGAGATACAGAACCTGTCTATGATGTTGTGGTTGAAAATCTTGAAGCCTTACTTAAAGGATACTGTCTTGGGAAAAAAAATTTTTTACAAATGAATCAGTTAATAGTGTGCTCCAGCAGAATTCTGCACTGAAATCCATTTTCTCAAAAGAGCAAACAGATTTTTTTTATTCAATTTTTGAAATCTGACATGGGGCTAGAATTTTTGTCAATTTCCCAGCTGCCCCATGTCATGTGACTTGTGCCTGCACTTCAGGAGAGAAATGCTTTCTGGCAGCCTGCTGCTTTGACTACTCCAACTTGCAGTACAGCAGTAAAGAGTGTTGAAGTTTATCAGAGCACAAGTCACATGACATGGGGGCAGCTGGAAATTGACAATTATGTCTAGCCCCATGTCAGATTTCAAAATTGAATATAAAAAAATCTTTTTGTTCTTTTGAGGAAATGGATTTCAGTGCAGAATTTCTGGCTGGAGCAGCCACTATAACTGATTCATTTTGAAAAAATTTTTTTTCCCCAGTAGACTCCAACCCCTGGTATCCTCTGAATACTCTTGGAGGCACATTTATCAAAGGTCAAATTTTTTTTTTATAACTGTAATAAATTTGAATATACTTGAAATTGGATTGGGGTTATTTAATAAAAAAATAGAATATCGAACGAATCTCGAATGAATATTACCGTCTCGAAAACTCAAATTGAATTCGAATCAAATTCGACTAAACTTGAATCAAGTTTTTTTCTCCAAAATAAACTCGACTATCAGGAAGGCTAGTAACATCTTCAAATTGGCCACTGGACCTCTTCCATTGAATTCAGCAGGTTTTATGAATTTTACTCTAATTTTTAAAGGAGCAAGGTTTGATAAATCTCGAAGTTCGAATTAAAATTCGAATCGAGTTTGGATTATTCATAATTCAAATTTGACCATAAAAAAAAATTGGAAAATTCTAATTCAAATTTTCAATTTGACCCTTAATAAATCTGCCCCTTGGTTTAGAGGATATTTGTATAAGCATTCTATATAGTTGTTTTTTTTATTTTTGGTATATAAATATTATTTTTATTTTGATAATATACCATCAACCTAATTCCTTATTCCAGAATGACTTTGTGGTAGAAACCAGTCTGATTGGAACTGTTATGAATGGATTATCCCATTTAAGTGGCTGCACAGATCGAGGCCAATTCATTGTGAGTCTAATCCGTGGACTTGGAGGAAATCTCAATATGAAATCAAGAAATGAATTTGCAAAAGAGGTAAAAACATCAACATGTGTCATTGATGTTATAATCAGACTGTGTGTTTCCTTCATGTGTAATAAAAAGATAAAATATTACCATTGTAATAGCACTGAATTGACCTATGAGGCCAATTATAATAAATTTTGATCTCTTTATTTTCTTCTCTGTAGGTTTTCGGCTGGGCAAGGGAATCGCCACCAGACCCACGCAAACCCTTGGATACCTACTTTGACACTAAAACTGGGCGCCTAATGGCCTATAACCTTGAAAAACCGGACAATTTGACCACAGAAGATTTTAGTAATCCTCAAATGCTCCCTGTTATAAGAACTCCTGATATTCAGAGAGGGCTGGATTATTTCAATCCCTGGCTTGGCTCAGACACTAAACAGCCATTTATTTTAGTCGGCCCAGAAGGTTGTGGAAAAGGGTAAGCCATGGGGGTTACCCTTTGGAGAGAATTCACTCCATTAAAAATATGGTCTTATGCTATGTTTTAAACAGTAGCAACAAAAACATTTAAGGCCAGTGCCTGAACGTTCATGGGGCTTTAAAACAATTAAGAAAGTCGTTGGACCTCTTTGACAGCATCTTCATCAGCAAGTGTCAACTAAGACACCTGCTGGTTTAAGTTTAATGTCTATGGTTCCAGCAAAGACTTTTTATTTTATTATTGATTGAAGCTTGGATTCCATTTATTTCTATTATGGCTTTAGGTCAATGCTGGAGAACTGTGGAGGGTAACTGTACTGTGTGCAGCCTCTAGCTGTGATATCCTTGATAAGCTCATACTGCTTGACAAGCTGTGGATTTATGGATCAGTATTTATAAATCCATGTATCTACACTCTATATATAGCTTTTAATATGCTACACACTACCTAGTAGCGTCCAAGTGTAAAGCTACTGGACTTTTTGAGTTTTCTTGAAAATGTTTCACCACTCATCTGAATGGCTTCTTCAGTTCTTGCTCTTGACTCCTCCATTTTTGTCTGTGTTTCAGAATGCTACTTCGTTACGCTTTTTCACAGCTGCGATCCACTCATATTGCTACCGTGCACTGCAGCGCTCAGACATCTTCCCGCCATATCTTACAAAAGCTTACCCAGACATGCTTGGTGATCAGTACAAACACAGGTCGGGTGTACAGGCCAAAAGATTGTGAGAGGCTGGTTTTATATTTAAAAGATATCAACCTCCCCAAGCCTGACAAATGGGGGACCAGCACCTTAGTTGCTTTCTTACAGCAGGTAAGCAGATTATTCCATTAAGTGTAGACTAGTTGTTGTTTTTTTTATTTCGTTGTGATTTTATTTTATTTAGAAAGTGAGGTGTGAAAGGAATATTGTGTGTACAGGACGCTTTTTATATATGCAGGTATGGGACCTACCGTATATACTCGAGTATAAGCCGAGTTTTTCAGCATCCAAAATGTGCTGAAAAAGTCTACGTCAGCGGGCAGTAGCCGAGATTGCAGTCACTTTTAATCATTCCTATACCAACAGTTCACTTGGGGAGAGACTGCAATATCCCACAATGCCCTCTGTTGGTTTTATGAAAGAATAACAGTGCGCCATCTGTTGGTTGTATCAAAGAATAACAGTGACTGCAATATCACACAGCGCCATCTGTTGGTTATATCAAAGAATAACAGTAACTGCAATATCACACAGCGCCATCTGTTGGTTGTATCAAAGAATAACAGTGACTGCAATATCACACAGCGCCATCTGTTG
The DNA here is from genome assembly GCF_017654675.1 of Xenopus laevis. Classification (NCBI taxonomy): domain Eukaryota; kingdom Metazoa; phylum Chordata; class Amphibia; order Anura; family Pipidae; genus Xenopus; species Xenopus laevis. The sequence continues at coordinate 169,162,994 of NC_054373.1, forward strand.
GTTATATCAAAGAATAACAGTGACTGCAATATCACACAGCGCCATCTGTTGGTTATATCAAAGAATAACAGTGACTGCAATATCACACAGCGCCATCTGTTGGTTATATCAAAGAATAACAGTGACTGCAATATCACACAGCGCCATCTGTTGGTTGTATCAAAGAATAACAGTGACTGCAATATCACACAGCGCCATTCTGTTGGTTGTATCAAAGAATAACAGTGACTGCAATATCACACAGCGCCATCTGTTGGTTATATCAAAGAATAACAGTAACTGCAATATCACACAGCGCCATCTGTTGGTTGTATCAAAGAATAACAGTGACTGCAATATCACACAGCGCCATCTGTTGGTTATATCAAAGAATAAAAGTAACTGCAATATCACACAGCGCCATCTGTTGGTTGAATAAAGGATTAACAGTGATGGCAATATCACACAGCGCCATCTGTTGGTTATACGAAAGATCAGTGATGGTTTTATGACACACAGCACTCTCTGCACAATTCTCTGTCACCATCAACTTTGCAAAGAAGTCCGGTCGATCGCTGGGGGAGTCTCTTTGGCGGAATGTGCGCTGCTGGGAGACAGGGCTGTAGTTGTGTCTAGGCTTATACTAGAGTCAATAAGTTTTCCCAGTTTTCGTAGGTAAAATTAGGTACCTCGGCTTATACTCGGATCGGCTTATACTCGAGTATATACGGTATTATCCAGAATGCTGGGGACTGGGGTTTTCCCGCATAAGGAGTCTTTACTTAATTTGTATTTTCAAACCTTAAGTCTACTAGAAATAAATAAATCCAATAGGCTGGTTTTGCTTCCAATAAGGATTAATTATATCTTAGTTTGGATCAAGTATATGGTACTGTTGTATTATTACAGAAATCATTTTTATAAACTTGGATTATTTGGATAAAAAGTCTATGGGAGACAACCATTCTGTAATTTGTAGCTTTCTGCATAACGGGTTCCCGGATAACTGATCCCATACCTGTATATTTGCATTTATACATTTGACTGTGTGCTGCCATAGAAGGAGCATTCTGCACATAAAGAACAAAATCAACATTATGTCCAATAAAATTCATATCACTTTTGAAACAGATGTGGACAGATTTATGACATTGTTTAGGAATGTTCCACTTCTAAAATAACAAATCCTTCAGGAATTTGAAAGACTTTACAAGGTGATGTATATATTTCCCTGATGTACATTTTATCTGTATTACTGAAGGTATTAACATACCATGGCTTTTATGATGACAACCTTGAGTGGGTTGGACTAGAAAACATCCAGATTGTGGCATCCATGTCTGTGGGCGGAACTATAGGAAGGCATAAGCTAACAACTAGATTTACATCTGTGGTCCGCATCTGTGCAGTTGAGTAAGTACAAAATACAAGTCACTATCAATAAGTCTCCAGCTACGTACTGAACATAGGCTTTTGCTGGAAATTGCATTTTCTTCTTCAGTGGTTGGTCACAGTAAAAACTGAGAGGCAAAATGATATCACTTTTGTTTGAACTCTATCTGCAGTTATCCTGAAAGGGACCAGTTGCAAACAATCTGCAGTTCATATTTGGAGCCTGTTATTCACAAGAATCTTAAGAATCACCCAACCTGGGGCTCCATGTCAAAAATCCACCACTTAGCAGGATCCATGGTTCAAGTATATGAACAGGTACAGTTTTATACATCTGCATAAAGGACTAAAGGCTTACGTATTTATTATATCTAGTGATTTGTAGAATTAAGAGGGTCGAATTGATAATTTTTTTGTATGGTCAAAACTCTCAAATTTGAATTGTGAATTATCCAAACTCGATTTGAGTTTTGATTTGAATTCGAATTTCGAGATTTTTCACACTCTGGCTCTGTAAGAACTTGAATTTGATTATTCGCCACCTAAAACCTGCGAAGTTCATGTATAAGACAGCGGGAGACGGAGAAAAAACTCGAATCGAGTTTAGTCGAGTTAGATTTGAATTTGATTCAAGTTTTCAAAATTAGTCCACGTTTTAGATATTAAGGGGCACATTCACTAAGATTCGTTGTTGCGCCAGCATCCGCTTCGCCAGGCGTATTTTCGCCAGCGCTACACAAATTCACTGGGGAAGCATAAGGTTGCGAAGTTGCACTAGCGTTAATTCGCCAAGCAAAGTGAAGTTATGCTAGCGATGCTTAATTTGCATACGGCGCCAAATTGAAGTTACAATGGAGGTATTTGTAGCATTACTACACAAGCCTGGGAAACCTTCAAAACAGCAAATACTATTTTTATTTTGCCCTACACATGTGCCCACTGTATAGTTAAGTTGCCATGAGTTAGGAAATGTAGGGGGGAAGGAGGGGAGCCCCAAAAATTTTTTCGATCTTTTTCAGCCTATCACCCATAAAAAAAGAAAAAACGCCAGGGTTTTTTGGGACTTAGAAACATTTGTAACGTTTTTTGAAGCAATCCCTATCTACTCTATTGCACTTCGCCTGGTCTGAGGTGGCGAAGGAAGTCTGGCGTAAAAGGTAGCGTTCAGAAAAATTTGCTCGTCAGTGAATTTGTTTAGTTACGTTCAGTTGGGCAAATTCGGCAGGTGTAAGGGTGCGAAGTAACACTAGCGAATTTACGCCAGCGTCCGTTAGTGAATCGGTGAATTAACGAAAAAGCGCTACGCTAGCATATTAACGCTAGCATTAGGCAATTCGTCCTTTAGTGAATTTGCCCCCTAATCTTTTTTAAATAATCCCCCAGTCGAATTTAGAGTATATTCCAATTTAATAGAGTTTTAAAAAACTCACATGGATTCAAAATTCGACTTTTAATAAATGTTCCTCCCCGAGTCACTTTATGTTACAGAAATGCACTTTTTAATATTGTTAACCAACCCACACTCTAGGAGCAGGAACATTTCATTTGTTACTTTCATGCAAATCTCTTAAAAACTTTGCTGCAATACAGTTAATATCATGTAGTGTCTAATATCATTTTCAACATAAACAAATGTACAGCTACTTGATCGCTAATCACGGTTTGTTGTGCACAACAAAACATTTTGTGATGGATTATATTGTGTTTAGGTTCGGACCAAGTTTTCAGTCGATGATTATAGTCATTACCTTTTCACGCCCTGTATCCTTACCCAGTGGATCATTGGACTTTTCAGATATGACCTAACAGGAGGTAGGTGATACTCTTATTCTGTATCATATCTAGTTTTTTATTTTTGATGAGATGGATTTACACAAATTTTTTTTTTAAACATTTGTTACGTACATTGTAAATTGGTGGAGATGATTAATAATCTTAATATGATTTCTTCCCAAACTGCCTATCTATAATGCAGAAGCTATCTCACCTAAAGATCAGTTCATTCATTGCCTCTTAGTTCCGTATTGGTTCATTGTTAGTTCCATTTTCATCCTTATCTTCTTCCAAAGTCAAATTCTCATCAAATCTGGTGAACTAGCAATACTAGCAATAGGAGGCACACGAATGTAAAAACTTAATTATAGTTATACTATAAGCAGCTCATGAATGGGCCAGTATGGAAGAGTCCGCAGCTTACTGGTGTATGGCGACCAAACAAGAATTCCATACAGTGCCAGGTAGAGTTATCACTCTTTATAGAGTTTAGTTTAAAGGGATTCTGTCATTATTTTTATGGAGTAGCTTTTATTTCTAAATAACACTGTTTACACTGCAAATAGTAACATAGTAAGTTAGGTTGAAAAAAGACACACGACCATCAAGTTCAACCCTTTAACTTTTTTAACCTGCCTACAGGGGCGGAACTACCGGGGGCGCAGGGGCCCGCACCCCCTCAGGGCCCCCCGGCAGTCCGCGCGCCGCATATTCCCGGCCAGTTCCAGGTGTACGGAGGGGGGCGGGGGGCCCGGCTGCGCGTCCTGCACCAGGGCCAGCCCCCCTCTAGTTCCGTTTCTGCCTGCCTAACTGCCAGTTGAATGGCAGACTAGTCTGCCAGTTGAATGGCAATCAGACTAGTCCCTGGATCAACTTGTACTATGAGCTATCTTCCATACCCCTGGATTCCATCACCTGCTAAAAAGCCATCCAACCCCTTCTTAAAGCTATTTAATAATTCACTCTACCATATAAAATGTCATTCCTGATCCAACAAGTGTATTTTTTTAGTTGTAATATTGGTGTGTAGGCGCCATCTCATGTCATTTTGCCTGGTCATGTGCTTTCAGAAAGAGCCAGCACTTTAGGATGGAACTGCTTTCTGACTGGCTGTTGTTTCTCCTACTCAATGTTACTGAATGAGTTGCACTTAGACATGGATTTTTACTATTGAGTGCTGTTCTTATATCTAGAAGGGAGCTGTTATCTGGTTCCTTCCCATTGTTTTGCTGGGTGGGAGGGGGGTTATCACTCCAACTCGCAGTGTAGCAGTAAAGAATGACTACAGTTTATCAGAGCAAAAGTCACATGAGTGTGGGAACCTAGGAAACTGACAATATGTCTAGCCCGTGTCAGATTTCAAAATTAAATATAAAAAAAAAAAATCAGTTTGCTCTTTTGAAAAACGATTTGAGTGCAGAAATCTGCCAGAGCAGCACTATTAACTCATGCGTTTTGAATAAAACACGTTTTTCCATGTCAGTATTCCTTTAAGTTCCAGGGACTCCCACAGGTAAAATGGCTCAATCGTATAGAGATTAGGGATAGGCGAATTTTTTCGCCTTGTTTCGCCACAAAAATGATGCCCATAGACTTGTATGGCGTTGTGCGTCAAAAAAATGTTGCTGCGCGACAAATAGACTTTAATGGGCGTCGGCGACATTTCACAGGCGTCAAATTTATAGCGAAATGAAATGGGTCAAATTCGCCCATCCCTAATAGAGATGCTTTCTCCTAGAGGTTTCCTAGATCTCATGTTTGAGAGATATGGAACATTGGTTTAGAAGCTTAGGCCTTGAACTGTGCATTGTCAAACACAAATATGGAATCGTATACAAAAAAATCGTACAAATGATTTTTTTCATGTCCCCTTGTCTGATTATTTATCTAGACCTGCTGGTCAGGGACAGCCTTACATTCAAAGCTATATATCAAACTGTCAGTTTTTAGATCTGATCAGGGCAACACACGCAAAAGTAGTCCGTTGTATTACTTAATTTACTATGTTGTAAATAACGCATACGGTAAACTTAAAGGGGTTATTCACCTTCCAAACACTTTTTTTCAGTGTTGTTTTCAGATTTTTCCCCATAAATAAAGACTTTTTTCAATTGCTTTCCATTATTTTTTACTGTTTTTCCAAACTTTAAGTTTCAAGTTGAATGTTCCTGCCTCTGTTATTTCAGTCTGGCAGCTCAGTAATTCAGGTGCAGACTCTGAACTGTTACAATTTTGCAACATTTAGTTGATACATTTCTCAGCAGCATCTCTGGAGTATTAGCAACTATTGTATCAATTCTAACAGCTGCCTGTAATGAAACTCAGGGATTCTGCTCAGCAGGGACAAAGATAAGAAATTAATCAACTAAATGTATTCATTTAGAACAGTTTATCGGGTCAGCGACCCCCCTGTCAGAGCTGCTTTAGAAGGTGAAAAATTATACTTTACACTTCAATATAAGAAAAACAGCCACACATAGAAAATAGAAAGTAATTGGAAAAAGTTGTTATTTCTGTTGATCTATCTGAAAAGAACTAGTTGTTTTAAGGTGAACAACCCCTTTAAAAGGATACAAAATCTTATTTTTATAGGAAATAATGCGGTTTTGTTACAGGGTTTTAAGTGTGGTCACCTCCAATTAAAGCATCATTTTGTGTTTTTCATTTGCTTTGAGGTTCTTCTAAACAGTCCCAAGACTGTGTCCTAGAAATTGTGGCATATGAAGCTCGGCGACTGTTCCGCGACAGAATTGTGACTGCTAAGGAACTTAATGCTTTTGATAATATTTTAATGTCTGTGCTGCAAGGAGACTGGGGTTCAGATGTCTTGGAAAATATGGCAGGTAAATTCTAATTCAGAGCAAATTTAGGGACCAGTTTACTAAGCACTGCTATTTTTTTTTTTTACAGATGAAAGTTTGTCATATCTGTGTAATTATGTGCAGTATTCCCCTCAGTTGATTGATCTGGGCTCTACACTGTTGATAGCATGTTCTTCCATATTATTCATACTTTTATTGTTTACAGATGCCTTTTATGTGACTTGGGGAGCAATACATGGGGGAGGAGCTGTGATCGCTCCAGGTCAGCCTCTGCCCCCACATGGAAAATTGCTTGGAAAGTTGAATTCTAATGATCTTCAAGATGTTATTAAAAAGGTGTGTGGGTGATTTATCTACTCCTTTACCCTCAGCATTCTTTTTGAGATGGCTACTCTATTATAAATATAATATAGTGAATAAAGTACCCCCTCTTGTAAAATATAAGGATATTATAAGTTACCGAGGAGTTTCATGACCATATAAAAACACAGGCCGAAGGGTACTTTATTTATTATAATACACAAATTTCAGTGAGTCATGTGACAGAAATGACATCAGAACTCACCGTTTATAACTGATGACATCAGAACTCACCGTTTATAACTGATGACATCAGAACTCACCATTTATAAGGATATAATTTACAGGATATTCATGGCATTTGTGTAATATAAGGATATTATATCACCGAGCAGTTCAATGACCATATAAAAGCACGAGGCTGAAGGTCATGGAACTCCAAAAATGACAAAAATCACTAAGCTCCATTTATAACTGATGGCATTACTAAGAGCTGTTTATAAGAATATAATTTAAAGGATATTCATGGCTTTTGTGTATTATATGAATATTACCCATTTCAATTTATTTTGTTATAAATTCAATTATAATGTACTTGATGTCATCTTGTCTTCAGGGTGCTCTTCAGTACAGTCATATGAACAGAGAGCTTGACATCCTATTTTTCCACGAAGTACTTGACTACATGTCACGAGTAGACCGAGTTCTCAGCTGTCCGGGGGGCTCTCTTCTCCTGGCGGGGCGCAGTGGCGTTGGCCGCAGAACTGTCACATCCCTTGTGAGCCATATGCATGGTGCTGTGCTTTTTACTCCCAAGATTTCTAGAGGATATGAGCTAAAACATTTCAAAAATGATCTTAAACAGGTGAGATGTGCAAAATATGATGTCATAAATTAATATGTACAACTTTCAGTTAAAAGGGTAGTTCACCTTTGGGTTAACTTTTATGATGTTACAGAATGGCCAGTTATTAGCAAATTTTTAGTTGTCCTTCATTTTTTTTTTCTTTACAGTTTTGAATTATTTGCCATTTCCTCTATTTCTAGTTTTTCAAATGGGTGTCACTGACCCCAACAGCCAAAAAACTTTTGCTTTGTGATATATATATATATTTATATTCATTCACTGTAAAGGTTTCAGCGTACCCCAAGGCCTTTCTCAAAGTGTCAAGGTCTTGGGGTAGGCTGAAACGTTAGTCTTCTGCAATAAATAAAAAGATTTTTTTATAAATGATAAAACCTGAGAGTGCGGCTCTTTTGCAGTGAATGGCGATAATTTGTTGACCCTGCACTCAGCCATATTTATTATTTTTATCGAGAGTGCTGGCAACCCGTGGAATTATATATATATCTGTAGATATAGCTTATCTGTCTATGTAAGCCCATACTGGAGACCTGCTGCCACAAAAAGTGAAATCATTTAAAAAAATGTTGGGACCTGTTATCCAGAATGCTTGGGACATGTGGCTTTCTGGATAATGGACCTTTCTGTAATTTGGATCGTGAATTGGATGTAAACATTAAAGGACATGTAATCCCCCTCCACATAAATTTAATCAGTGAACAGCCTCTTTGAAATCTTTAGATAGCTGCCACTGTCAAAAGGTTAACAGTAAGGCTGCAGCATCCCCTTAATCACTTAGAATTCCTTGTCCTCCTCTTACCCACTCTGCTCTTTCCCTCAGAAATTTACTTTGGCGTTGGCTCATAAGCATGCTCCATTCTTCTCAGATAAGATTACTAAACATACCCTCAAATCTAACAGCCAATGAAGAGATAGCATTGCTGGTCCCCATAGACACTCTAGCTGTCTGATCCAATTTTTTTATTCTAACCTCCTAACCTGAGCTCATCTTTACCATTATAGTGCTCAACCCCAGCAGAACTTTTAATCAAAGTATGTTGTGCCTGTGTAAACCTGCATTCTGCATTGCATGAACTTAAAATCATACATGTCCTGTTTGCACATGTTACGGATGATGTGTCAGAGGGAAAATGGCCGCCGGGTCAAAGCTGCTATTTGTTTTAGGAAAATGTAATGGCGCTGGCTAATGGGAGGGGTATATGCAGTACAAATTATGTGGCTTGGGTGGGGAAGATATGCCCAACTTGTATACATGGAGGAAAATGTAGGTTTTATATGTCCTTTAAATACACCCAATAGGGTAGTTTTGCTTCCAATAAGGATTAATTATATCTTAGTTTGGATCAGATACAAGGTACTGTTTTATTATTATAGAGAAAAAGGAAATAATTTAAAAAATTTTGGATTATTTAGATTAAATGGAGTTTATGGGATATGGCCTTTCCATAAAAAATGAATGACCTGTTGCAAATTGTGTCAGAATATCACTCTATACATCATGCTAAAAGTGCATAATGTAGGTGTATTGAAGTGTAAATGCTGTTAAGTGGCCAATTTAAATGTTTATTGACAATCGAAAAAGTCTATTGTTGCAACTGTGTCTCCCTCTAGTCCCATGCCCTTCAATAAAGCGAAGGATAAAGCAACTGTATCTTGTACATAAGCTACACAAACACTTACTAAGACATTGTATCATTTAGGTTATTCAGATGGCTGCCATTGAAGGACAACAAGTAGTATTTCTTCTCGAAGACTATCAGTTTGTTCATCCAGCTTTCCTGGAGATGGTGAACAGCCTCCTGTCATCAGGTACAGCACATTAGCATCATCTCATATACATGTTACTGTTTATACAGGTACATACACTATTTCTATTCTTATACTGACACTGTTGGGTGTCATGGTATTTTTGGTTGACAGTCAACATTATTTTAACTTTTTTTTTAAAATCATTCTCTTTTTATGAAATATTTTCAATTTTATTCATCAGTACTGAAAAAAAGAAATAAAAAAACCTTAAACTCTTTTGGTATCATGCTTTGTAACTCTGGCCTAGAATTATCCTTGGACAGGTCTCCCACAAAGTTGTAATTTATTTCAGGTAAGACATCTTAAAGGAGAAAGAAAGCTAACAAAGCAGTTTATTTTCAATAGATTAGCCACAATAGTGCAAGCTATAAGACTATATTTATTCTGCAGGATGCTTTACCATACCTGAGCAAACAGCTCTAGAAGCTCTCTATTTATTTATGATAGCAGCTGCCATATAAGCTTGGCGTGACATCACTTCCTGCCCGAGTCTCTCCCTGCTCAGTCATAGCTCTGGGCTCAGATTACATCAGGAATGGGAGGAGGGAGCAAACTGAGCATGCCCGTGCCGGGCCCTGGAGGTTTAAGCTGAAAACAGGAAGTCTGCTACAGAAGCCCATGAGTACACAATAGAAGGAAAGACATGTGTTGTTTCTTTTGACAGAGGACTCAGAGCAGTATTACTTTGAGGGTTTGCTGGTGTATTTATATAGACCTTTCTGATAAAGCTTACTTAATTTTAGCCTTTCCTTCTCCTTTAAATATTAAGACACCATAAGCTAAAAATAGATTTTACCTTACACTAAAATTTCAGCACTCGGTTAACAGAGGAAGTTATTCTTATTTATTTTTAGAACTTTTTTTATATCATGATCCGGCCCTTGTGGTTTGGCTTATACAGGTATGGGACCTGTCATCCAGAATGCTCGGGGCCTGGGGTTTTCCGGATAACGGATCTTTCTGTAATTTGAATCTTCATACCTTTAGTCTACTAGAAAATCATGTAAACATTAAATAAACCCAATAGTCTGGTTTTGCTTCCAATAAGGATTAAAGGAAAACTGTACCCTAAAATGAATACTTAAGCCTTGGACCACAATTTTGTGATGGTCTGTGTACTGCCTCAGAGATCACCTGACCAGAAATACTACAACTCTAACTGTAACAGGAGTGTGGGAGCATACATCATGTGACCTAACATGTATGGTTTGTTTGTGTGCACCGTGAATCATACGATCCCAGGGGGCGGCCCTTATTTTTTAAAATGGCAATTTTCTATTTATGATTACGCAATGGCACATACTACTAAAAAAGTATATTATTATGAAAATGGTTTATTTACATGAAGCAGGGTTTTACATATGAGCTGTTTTATGCAATATCTTTTTATAGAGACCTACATTGTTTGGGGTTTGGGGGTATAGTTTTCCTTTAATTATATCTTAGTTTGGATTAGGGACAAGATACTGTTTTATTATTATAGAGAAAAAGAAAATTGTATTTAAAAATACAGATTATTTGATTATAATGGAGTCTGTAGGAGATGGCTTTTCCATAGATCGGAGCTTTCTGGATAACAGGTTTCCGAATAACGGATCCCATACCTGTACTGTATGCTATCATCTGGTTGTTAGGGTCACTGACCCTAATTACTAGGCATTATAGTGTATGACAGACTGAGAAAGAAAAAGGAGAAACTTTGAACAGGATGGTAAGAATAATAATCATAGGTCCCTAGATAACTTTAGTCATCATATGTATTGTCATTATATTGTACACTACATGGTATGTTATCTCTACCCATGCATTCGTTTTTTGTTTTTTTTTGTAATGGTGCATTTGTTTCAATAAATATGATATGCTTCACTTTTCTAAGGTGAGATTCCTGGATTGTATACTATAGAGGAACTGGAGCCCCTCTTAACTTTACTGAAAAATCAAGCCTCAGAAGATGGTTTTACGGGGCCAGTGTTGGGCTATTTTACTAACAGTGAGTATTTATAATATTCATAATGGTTGTAAATGAGACTTTTGGTTTTATTTGCTGTTTTGGCCCCCTTACCTGCAAGCCACTAATCGTTTATGTAAAATGTTAAATATATTCCAGGAGTCCTTCAGAATTTGCACGTAGTCCTCATCATGGATTGTACAAATACTGATTTCACGATCAACTGCGAGAGTAACCCGGCTTTCTACAAGAAATGCTCCGTGCAGTGGATGGAGGGCTGGTCCGACAGAAGCATGAAAAAGGTAAATCCTCTACATAATAAATAAGAAAGGACAGACCTTTTCTGTCTTATTAAAATTGTAGATGAAAAAGATTAAGTATTTTACACTCCAAATTCACACACTAATTTGAATCTGCTTCTATAAATTATGAGTAATCTATTAAAGGGCTGGTTAGCTTTTAATATGTTATATAACGGCCATTTCTAAGCAACTTTCCAATTGGTCTTCCTTATTTATATTTATTTTATATATTTTTAAATTAATTGCCTTGTTCGGACTCTTGCCAGCTTTCGAATTGGGTCACTGACCCCATTTAGAAACAAATGTTCTTTAAGGCTACACATTTATAGTTATTGCTACTTTTTATTACTCACCTTTCTATCCAGGTCCTCTCCTGTTCATAGTTCAGTCTCTTAATCAAATCAGTGCATGGTTGCTAGGGGAATTCCGACCGTAGCAATTAGATTGCTGAAATTGCAAACTGGAGAGCTGCTGAATAAAAAGCTAAATAACTCAAAAACCACAAATAATAAAAAGAATATCACTCTCTACATCATACTAATAATTAACTCCACGGTGGACAACCCTTTTAACTAATCATATAACATTTTTCTACCTTCAGATTCCTGAAATGGTCATTTTGGACCCCAACACAAAAGAGAAAATGCAGATGAACCCAGAATACAAGAACGTATCATCAGGTAGTTTTAGTCTGTTATTATTGAATGCTATTATAGATTTGATTGGAGGTGGGTGATATTGTAGATGTTGAAACATTTTTCATATTTGTGCCTTTTTTTTTTTCTCAAGGAAATTCTGAATTTTTCAATTCTTTCTTGATGATTCACGAGTCTTGCAAATCATACGGTGCAACCCCAAGCAGATATATGACTTTTCTTCGGGTTTATGGCTCTTTGTATAGTAGCAAGATAGCAGAGCTGACAAAGAGACAGAGTCATTTACAGGTCGGTACTAATGCAGCTTGATCAAAACAATTTCTGACAACTTTAAATTGGGTTTGACTTCATGCAATGTAAACATTTTAAGGGTCATTTACACTTGCACTAAGGGGTGCAACACTGAAAATACAGGTATGGGATCTATTACCCAGAATGCTCAGGACCTGGGGTTTTCCAGATAACGGATCTTTCTATAATTTGGATCATCATACCTTAAGTCTACTGGAAAATCATGTAAACATTAGTGATGGGCGAATAAATTTGCCTGGCACGAATTTGCGGCTGACGAATGAATTCGTGAAAATTCGCTGGTAAAAATTCACCGGCGTCAATTTCTGATTTTCACAATTTTTTGTGAAAATGTTAGATTTTCACAATTTTTTAGTGAAAACATTTGAATTTCACGATTTTTTGTGAAAACTTTAGAATTTCCGTGAAAATGTTCGATTTTGACCATTTTTTTGTGAAAACCATTCAAATTTCACGATTTGTTCGTGAAAACGTTAGAATTTTACAATTTATTCGTGAAAGTGTTCGAATTTTACAATTTTTTCGCGACCTTTCCAATATCACGATTTTCCAGCAAATTTTTCGCCATTTCGTGAATTTTGCAGGAAATATGCATATTTTTCAGCGAAGTGAAACGGGAGAGATTCGCCCATCCCTTTTAAACATTAAACAAACCCATTAGGCTGGTTTTGATACCAATAAGGATTAATTATATCTTAGTTTGGATCAAGTACAAGCTCTTATTTTATTATTATAGAGAAAAAGGAAATCAGTTTTAAAAATTTGTATTATTTGGACAAAATGGAGTCTACGGGAGACGGCTTTTCTGTAATTTGGAACTTTCTGGATAACTGGTTTCCGAATAACGGATCCCATACCTGTACTGTGTTTACCTTTAGTGAGCATTATACTGTTGAGTAGATTGAAAGTCCCCAATGTGTATGCGTGTGTTTCCTATTTCCTATTTCCTAATACTAACCAATTTAGTTGGAGAGAGTGCAGAGACGTGCAACTAAATTGGTTAGAGGGACGGAAGACTTAAATTATGAGGGTAGACTGTCAAGGTTGGGGTTGTTTTCTCTGGAAAAAAGGCGCTTGCGAGGGGACATCATTACACTTTACAAGTACATTAGAGGACATTATAGACAAATAGCAGGGGACCTTTTTACCCATAAAGTGGATCACCGTACCAGAGGCCTCCCCTTTAGACTAGAAGAAAAGAACTTTCATTTGAAGCAACGTAGAGGGTTCTTCACAGTCAGGATAGTGAGGTTGTGGAATGCACTGCCGGGTGATGTTGTGATGCTGATTCAGTTAATGCCTTTAAGAATGGCTTGGATGATTTTTTGGACAGACATAATATTAAAGGCTATTGTGATACTAAACTCTATAGTTAATATAGGTATGGGTATATAGAATTTTAATTAAAAGTAGGGAGGGGTGTGTGTATGGATGCTGGGTTTTCATTTGGAGGGGTTGAACTTGATGGACTTTGTCTTTTTTCAACCCAATTTAACTATGTAACTATGTACAGGGGAGCTGGTAGCTGCTGAGAAAAATACATGTTTCATTTTGAATAGGCTGTAATATATGAATAAAGTCGTCTGAAAAAAAAAATTGTGCCATGATGCCTGGAAACTGAACATCATCTCTTTCTCGTGACACAGTATATTGCAACAGAATCTATATAGCTAAATATTTGCTAATATAGTGTTGAATGTCCTTGAGGATATACCAGTTATAGTTCTATCCTATTAAATGTGCTGAATGTATTGATTCCACTCATTCTTGATCCCATGCAGGCTGGAGTGTCCAAGCTCAATGAAGCCAAGTCTTTAGTAGATGAGCTGAAGGGAAAAGCTGGAGAACAAAGTTTGTTGCTGAAAACCAAACAAACTGAAGCGGATTCAGCTCTGCAAGAAATCACTACATCCATGCAGGTACATTACCAGGTTACCCTTCGGCTACTGTAAAAAAAAAAAAAAATATATATATATATATATATATATATATATATAAATGCATGTATTTTTGGCCTTAGCCACTAAAATGCTCAGAGGGGATCATCCTGCTTATGTAAGTGAGGAGATTATTCACTATAGGGATGCACCAAATACGCAATTTTGGATTCTGCTAAACCCCCGAATCCTTCGCAAAAGATTTGGACGATTTGCAAATGCAAATTAGTGGTGGGAAGGGAAAACAGTTTTACTTCCTTGTTTGGTGTGACAAAAAGTTCCCCGATTTCCCTCCCTCCCCTTAATTTGCATATGCAAATTAGGATTCGGATTCGGTTTGGCCAGGCAGAAGGATTCGCCTGAATCTGAATCCTGCTGAAAAAGGCAGAATCTTCTCCAAATCCCGAACCAAATCCTGGATTCGGTGCATCCCTACTATCAAATAGGGGATTCAGAGGGGTTCCCAGAAGTTCCCTAAGCTTTCCAAGTTGTTACAGTGGCAGTTCACTCCAGAAATCACTTAAACACTCAAATAATGGCTATATTTAGGTGTTTTAACCAATGCTTGATATTTTTTAACATATTGGAAAAATCAATGACCTGGCTCGCAGAGTTCACATGAAAGGGAGGGAAATAAAACATATTTGTAACATCTGAATTTTTGTAAAAAAGCTGCTGAAAAAAGACATTATTTGTGGTATGCTGTTTGAAAATAAGATTTTTGAATTGTCCCTTTGACACCTTCCTGACTGAATTCCTGAATTTATTTTTCTGATCTTCAGAAAAGAAATGTAAATATGTAAGTGCATTAACAGCTTTGACTTATTTTGTTCAAATGTGTTCAACTACTTTGAGCAGTCAATGATTATTATATATGTCCCTGTGAAATATTATTCATTAAACCTACATGGAGATGTTTTTTAAGTAAATAAAAGTTATATATTTCATAGTATTAGACATGACCTTCAAGTAGGAAACAGATACAAAACCATGGTTGTGGCTAAAAAGGGAATGGAAAAAGGAACTACTGTATTTATATTTATATAGAACTTTTCTCCCATAGGATATGAAACAAAGGGGGTTACTGTATGTAATAAAGTCTCTAAGCTCTAAGTTTGCTCAGGAGCACTAACCCATAGCATTTACTGGTCACCTGTTTAAAAGCAAACATCTTATTGGTTGCTATGCGTTACTGTTCCTAAGCAAACTTATATTACATATGGGGGACAGGGATGGGTGAATTTGATCCGTTTCGTTTCAGCAAAAATTCGCCGGTGGCGAAATGTTGCCAACGTCCATTAAAGTCTATGGGCATCATAGACGCCATACAAGTCTATGTAATTTTTGCGGAAAAATAGGGTGAAAAAATTCGCCCATCCCTAATGGGGGATAGTGTTTTACATTAATCAAGGCAACCATAACTAGTGCACTATGCCGGGCCACTGGGAGCTTAAGTGGCTTGACCATGGTCCAGGCAATCAAACCTGGCTCTCTAGAATGAGATCTATATCAAAGACTGATCACTTGATATCTAGGCCAAGTCCTCCTCCTAGTAATTTTATTTTGTATTTATTTGATTATTTTGCTTTGCAGAATGCCAGTGATCAGAAAGCTGAGATGGAAAAGATACAGCAGAAAATAGCAGAAGAGGCAGTGAAAATTGCAGAACGAAAAAGAAAAATCGAAGATGAGCTTAAAGAAGTTCAGGTACTGTTACTCTAGTGTAGTGCAGCCTTGGCTAGTGTCTGTTTGTTGTGTCCTTTAAATAACTGACTTAACATCATAAAACTATAGATTACTGAGCTTGGTCTCAGTTTGGCGCCCAACAAGGGAAAGGATGTCTTTAACAAGAAAGACACACAGCTTTTGGGTGGCTGGCATATGAATGGATAGCAAGCTAAGGCCTGAGATGACCCCACCCCATACAATACTGTCAGCAAGCTGTTCAAAACAGTAGCCTTTTAAAATTCTGCAAAACACATTCATTATTTTAGTCTGTGTGTTTGCCTCCAGTTTATAAGTATGACTCACTGAACTGTAGAAGAATTTCTATTTACCTTATGCAAATCTCTGGCTCTTTTCTGCATGGCCAACTACTGAAACTCTTTGTAGCCCAATGTATTTCTTGCCTACAGCCTTTGGTGAATGAGGCCAAAGAAGCGGTCGGAAATATCAAGCCAGAATCTTTGTCCGAGATCAGATCTCTGCGTGCGCCTCCGGATATAATCAGAGACATTCTTGAAGGTGTGCTAAGGATGATGGGTATCTTTGATACTTCCTGGGTTAGCATGAAAAGGTAAGATGGCTGATTGAGTACAAAATAAAAGTGCAGTCTTTAAGGAACAGTAACAGCAAAAAATTAAAGTGTTTTAAAGCAATGAAAATATCATGTAGCGTTGCCCTGCACTGGTAAAAAGGCTATATGGCACGGGTTAAATAGTGGATAACAGATAACACCATTATGTTCTACAGAGCTTATCTGCTGTGTAACCTGAGCCTTTTCTACTTTGAATGGCTGCCCCCATTGCTGCACAGCAGCTTATTTATATAAACAATAGTAGTGTTTCTGAAGCAAACACAGCAGTTTTACCAATGCAGGGCAACACTGCATTATATTTTTATTACTTTAAAACATTTTAATTTTTTGATTTAACTGTTCCTTTAAAAACTTCAGTAAGAAAGGTTTATATTGTTTTCGAATAAAGGCATAGGATCTGTTATCTGGAGACCTGTTCCTTTATATAGGAATGCCATTTTCATTAGAGTCCTGTTAAAAAAACAATTCTTATTTTTTGAGTGATATCAACGTTGAAAAGGTTTTTAGTAGTGTTAAAGGAGAAGGAATGGTATATACATTAGGCCTTGTCTGTATTTTAGGCACTCCTCAGTGATTACAATGGCCGAACTCAGACTCCGGGCTGGTGCTTCAGTTTACTAAAAACTGCACTGGCTCAAATTAATACTGTTTTAGCACCACATTGTAATCTTCTTCATGTTTGTTCCTCTCTGTGGGCCGAGCCTGGTGCCCATGTGCAATAGAGTATTCAGAGTGGGCCATAGCAATGTTCCCTTTAATTCCTTATCGGCTATGTGGGCAAGAAAATTATTTTGTGCGCACATTTTAAACTTGTCTGCGCATTTTTAAAAACTGTCTGTGCAGGTCAGAATAGATAGAATTTTGGGGCAAATACACTAAAGGGCGAATTTTCACCAGCGAACGCTCCGCCACACTTCGCGCCACTTTGCCAGGTATAAATGTGTTACCACTACACTAATTCACTAAAATGCGAAGTTGCGTCTCAGCAGCCGAACGATGGCAACGTATCAATAGCATGAATTCGTCCGTGCGAGCGTTTCATATCGATTTTTCGCTAGCGTTCATTAAACTTCATTAGTATTCTTATGCTTAGGTCAATTTGAATAGGACAGTTACATATAGGTCGTATGGACGTTGGTGCAAATGCTTGAAGTGGCCACTTATTATTACAAATGTCCAAGGAAGCTAAATACAGACAAAAGAGATCCTCTAATGCCCTAGACATGAGCCCACCCTAAAACAAATGTGGCATGCCCTTCAAATGGTTGGGAAAAAGATTTCAACACGAAAATCTTTAATCGCTAGAACTGCTGAAGGCAATCTCGCTTTAAAATATGAAAAAACACCAGCCTGTTTAGAACTTCTATGACTTTTCAGCATACAGGATATGATGTCACTGATATAAGATTGAGGAGGATGTAGCTTCATCTTATCAGTTCATCGGGTCTAAGGTGGTGAAGGTAACTCTGGTGAAAGATTCTAAAAAATTAACACTTTAGTGAATTTGTGGGTTTACAATAGTTTGCCTGAGCGAAAAATTGCATGGAGATAGGGTGTGTATGTACGCTAGCGACTGTCTCTTTCGCTAGCGAATTATCCTCTACGCCTGTTAGTAAATTAGCATTGTGCCTGCGGATGGGATTTCTGCTGAATTTTCCGCTAGCGACAGCCACTTCATCCTTTAGCAAATCTACCCCTTTGTGTTTTTGCACAAAATTCTTTGTGCACACCACAAGTTGTTGTGTTTGCTGGCCTTGTTTTGTGTGCACGAGCACACAGCTTAGAGGGAACATTGGGCCATAGAGAGGATCCAATAAGAAGATGGAGTCATTGTGCTCCTACAGTAGTACCCCACACTAGAGTCCTGCAGCGGGTCGGGTACCCGCGGGTTACCCGCAAAAACCTGCAGTACCATGCGGGTTTTTCGTTGAAGTTCAAGGTGCGGGTATACCCGCGGGTCGGCGGTTCTGCGGGTTTGCGGGTTGCGGGTCGGGCTGCGGATCTTCTCAATATAAATATTTGCTCCTTTTTTCTGGTCACGCCCACTTCCGATGATGTCATTTCCGGTACACAATGACAGCACTTCCGGTTTTACTCCCTTTTTTTCTGATCATATCTACTTCCGATGATGTCACTTCTGGTTTATAATGACAGCACTTCCTGATTCTTGATGGTCAGCGCGTCGCGGGTCCGGGTTGCAGAGAAGGTACTTGCGGGTCGGGTCGGGTTGCGGGTCCAATCGGGTAAGAATGCGGGTTGCGGGTGCGGGTTGCGGATTGCAGGTTGCGGGTACGGGTCGGGTTCGGGTCCCAAAAAATGGACCCGCGCAGGACTCTACCCCACACTGGTGAAGTTTTCAACAGGAGCGCTGGTTTGGGTTCTCAGGTAAGTGATTATAATAATGGGGATGCCTAACATTTTGGAACCCCTCAGTGATTATGCCTTTCCTTGCCCTTTAAGAAATGGTGCTCCACATTAACCGTTATCTGGAATACCCCAGGTCCCTAGCATTAAGTGCATTAAGTCCCATAACTGTAAATATGCTTTACTCCCCTGTGAGACTTCAAAAATAATGTTTTTTTTGGCATAAAGCGCAAAAAAGAAACAGTGAGGTGTTTGACTTTGTGTCCTGTTTATTTCCAGCTTCCTTGCAAAGCGAGGCGTGCGCGAAGACATTGTAACGTTTGATGTCAGAAATATTTCCAGCGAGATACGGACAAGTGTGGAAGAACTTCTCAAAATGAAAAGGACATCTTTTGAGGAGAAGGTGCTAATCATTCACAATCTTTATACAGTAGAACCCCCATTTTACATTTTACAGGGGACCAGTAAAAAATGAAGTAAAATCCGGCAAAATGTAAAATCAGGGAAATGTGTTAA
Organism: Xenopus laevis; assembly: GCF_017654675.1. Classification (NCBI taxonomy): domain Eukaryota; kingdom Metazoa; phylum Chordata; class Amphibia; order Anura; family Pipidae; genus Xenopus; species Xenopus laevis. Next base: position 169,182,286 of record NC_054373.1, read on the forward strand.
TGTAACTTTTTCTTTAAGTACTGAAAGGATATAAGCACAGGAGGCAGTTTTACTTTGAGATACAATATTTACTGTGTTGCAGTGTTAATGTTACACTATGGGGGACATGTGCAAGACTCTGTCAGTCACATACACAACCTAAAGCAATAAGTGATTGGTGCAGGGCTGTATAAAGGGCAGACTAATTGGAATTGACCATTTACAGGCAGAACCATAGCAAAATATACATCTGGTTGGTATTTTTAACCTTTATTTCACAAATAATAACATTCATAGAGGAAAAAAAATCAGTTTTTATGAACACCAGAGCAAAATTTTTATGTAAAATTCGGGAAAATATTACTTAAAATCAGGGAAATGCACACAATGAAATGCATTATAAATTGGTAGGACCACAAATAAAAAATGTAAAATGCGGGAAAGCGTAAAATCGCGGGAATTAAAATCGAGGTTTCGTTGTATAAGACTCAGACTTAGGGCAAGGGCACAAGAAGCAAAGGCTACACTGCTCTCAGTCTGCATAGTTTTGCTTTGTGCCCCTGCTCCATTCAACTGAGCCACGTCTGCTTGTGTTTAGTCACACACAGTGGGAGCTGGTGCCTCTTTTCGCATATATTGGCTGACCTCTGCTGCATCTGAGTTGGAGGCGGATCTAATTCAAATTAATTGAGATGGGACACGCTTCTCTCAGCCTACAAAAATTACACTGATTTAGTGCAATGGAGCCTACTCTCCATGTTTCTTATTATGCTTCTGTGCAATGATAAAGGATAATTGCTTCTTTATAGTGTGATTTAGAGACCTGTGCACCCAACTAATATTTAGTCTTTCAACTATGGTTTACGTTAAAGGAGAAGTAAACCCATAATAAAAAAAAATCCTACCCTAAATAGACCCTCATCCCTCCTCCCCCCAGCCTAGCTGCTACCCCAGCCAAATGCTCCTAAATTTTTACTTACCCCTCTGTGCAGATTCAAGGCATTGGAGTTCACGGCAGCCATCTTCTTCTCTTCGGTCTTCATCAGGAAGTAAGTTCCGTATCGGTGCATGCGCAGTTGGAGCAGTCTTCGGGCTTTTGTCAACTGCGCATGCACCGAAAGTCACAAACATTGCCAAAGCGCCAGAAGAAGACTTGATGAAGAAGAAGATGACGCCCATGAACTCCGATGCTGTGAATCTGCACAGAGGGGAAAGTTACGGGCATTTGCCGGGGTAGCAGCTAGGCTGGGGGGGGGGGAGGGAAGAGAGAGGGGGGTCTATGTAGGGTAGGGTTTTGTTTAAATAAGGGGTTTACTTCTCCTTAAAAGGTATCGTGAGGTGTTATGCAACTTCAACTAGCAAGCCGCTGTCTGAACATCCAGCTTCAATTCAGTGACCTGTATGGAGACCTTAACCACAGGCAAAGTGTTTATTGAGCTTAAAATGCGCACATTCATGTTAATAAGTACAGTAGCTCTGTTGAGCTGGACCCTCTTTAATTCTTGTATCAATAAGTACCTGTTATCCAGAATGCTTGGGACGTGGGTTTTCTGGATAAGGGATCTTTCTGTAATTTGGATCATCATATCTTAATGGGGCGGTTCACCTTTCTGTTAACTTTGTGTGTTATAGAATGGCCAATTCTAAGCAACTTTTCAATTGGTCTTCATTACTTATTTTATCAGTGGTAATTATGTATAAACCAGTACTGATTTGCCTGTTTCCCTCCAGAATGCCAGAAGAGCCAGTGCAGCAGCTGCTCCCCTTGCAGCGTGGGTCATAGCTAATGTGCAGTATTCTCATGTTCTGGAGAAAATTCAGCCTCTGGAGAAGGAGCAGTCTGTTCTGGAGTCGTAAGTGTTAATGTGGGGAAATGCCACCATGTATATCATAACATGATAGCTCAAGAAATTGGGGAAAAATATACCTACCTACTCTGTGTTAATGTAAAGTCAGTGTATTAGCCAGTTGGGGGATCTATTATTGAAAAAAACAGCTCATATGTAAAACCCTGCTTCATGTAAATAAACCATCTTCATAATAATATACTTTTCTAGTAGTATGTGCCATTGGGTAATCATAAATAGAAAATTGCCATTTTAAAAAATAAGGGCCGCCCCCTGGGATCGTATGATTCACGGTGCACACAAACAAACCAACAAACCATACATGTTAGGCCAATTAACAGACAGAGTTCTGCCTTTTGTTTCCGCACTTCTTCCTGTTACAGTTAGAGTTGTAGTATTTCTGGTCAGGTGATCTCTGAGGCAGCACAAAACCACCATAAAATGGTAGTTCAATGCAAGAGATGTAAAAGGGCAATATTTTTTTTTTTTATTGTAACTTTTTATTAAGTTTCATTGATAATAAACAGAACATTTAGAAGAAAGTATAGAAAAACTAAAGAAAAGGGAGGGGAAACATTAAGGAGATAAGCTGGAGTGTGTTTATATACAGTACATAGTATTATTGGACCGTTTTTGCTGGTGTAGGGCTATTGTTTTTCTGACGTAGAATAGGAGCAAAAGGGCAATATTTACTTAAATATCTAGACCAGTTTGGTAAGATACTTTAAAGGGATCCTGTCATCTGAAAACATGTTTTTTTCAAAACGCATCAGTTAATAGTACTGCTCCAGCAGAATTCTGCACTGAAATCCATTTCTCAAAAGAGCAAACAGATTTTTTTACATTCAATTTTGAAATCTGACATGGGGCTAGACATTTTGTCAATTTCCCAGCTGCCCCTGGTCATGTGACTGTGACTATTAACTGATTCATTTTGACAAAAAATTTTTTTCCCATGACAGTATCCCTTTAATATGTCACTAAATATGATATAAACTATCTGTTGCTTAAGTGTTCATTTTGGGGGTATAGTTTTCCTTTAGCAATTTGGCACCCCAAGCCCTTTAAAGTTATTAACCTTTTGCTTCTCCTTTAAAGACACCTTTCCATTAATTAAAGCAGTAACTGAAAACTTAATTATTTTACAGAAACTTGAGAAGAACTGAAGAGAAAAAGCACAAGTTGGAACGTCAGCTCAACTCTGTGGGGCAAAGGGTGTCAGAACTGAAAGAAAAGTAAGTTGTTGAAAAAAAAGGAATTCAAGTTATTGGTTTCAATTTGAGGACCACTGAGCCACTAATTTTGAGCTTCAAGAGAAATCCAATGTGTGTCACTTTTACTTAAAGTACAAGGAAATTTAAACTAAAGAAGTAGCTAGAAATGTTGTACAGTATGTTTTTGTCTCCTGTACAAGCCCAAGGCAACCACAGCCCTTTAGCAGTAAAGATCTGTGTCTCCAAAGATGCCCCAGTAGCTCCCCATCTTCTTCTCTGCTGATTCACTGCACATGCTCTGTGCTGCTGTCACTTACTGAGCTTAGGGACCCACTCACAATATACAGTACATATAGAATAGAAATGTCACAATATAAGGCTGATTAGTAATTAATACAGATAATGACTACATGGCAGCACAGAAACCAGTGCAATTAGCATCAAAATGTAATATTCTGTCCAATAGCATCAGCTTTTATTACAGACTAACCTCATTTTCTGCTGGATAATTAGTGACGACCCCTAAGCTTAGCTTCTCAACAGCTGCTCAGAGCCCACTGAGCATGTGAGTGTCACAGACACTTTCCAAGATGGTGACCCCCTGTGACAAGTTTGAAGTCCTGGATCATTGCTGCTATTGACAAGTTGAAACTTTAGGCTGTTTCAATAAGCTCAGTATATAAAACATGGCATTTTTAGCCACATTCATTTTTAGGGTTTAGTTCTACTTTAAATGCACTCTTTGCTTGTTCTCCTTTAAGCGGTCATTCTTATGCAATATTATGTATAAAGAAAGTATTAGGCAGTGAATTATTTAAAGAGCATAGAAGGTAGTTTTGTAGGGAGTGTGTTGTATAATTGGTGCCTAGTGGGTTGATGATTCTAGCAACCAGGAGTCCTAGTTTAACACAGATCTTGGGAGCCCGAGAAAAGGATAGTTAAAAAAACAAAAATTCCCTCTGCACTATTCTGGAAAATAACCATACTGGCAGGGGAGGAGTTGGACTAACATGCCCTTCATATCAGTTCAAGGTGGGGCTCATTGGGTTCTTATGCTAAGATTTGGTCTGTGCATGTGCAGATCAATAACCACAGCACAGTGGGGCCACAAATAAAATAGCCCCACTCTTTGAGGAAACTGTCTTTTAGAGAGGGTTGAAGGACAAAATTTTGCACATATGAAGTTTCTAAATAGGGTTTATATGACCAACCTAACATAAAAGTAGAGGTTGCCTGGAAAGGTTTTTTTAGTCTCCTGCTACTAAGTGGGAACTTATACAGTAGTGATTAGGATGTGTAACTGTCTGCTGAGTAGTTATATTACCAGGCTAAAGGCTTAAAGGGATACTGTCATGGGAAAAAAAAATTCTCAAATTGAATCAGTTAATAGTGCTGTTCCAGCAGAATTCTGCACTGAAATCCATTTCTCAAAAGAGCAAACAGATTTTTTTATATTCAATTTTGAAATCTGACATGGGGCTAGACATTTTGTCAATTTCCCAGCTGCCCCTGGTCATGTGACTTGTGCCTGCACTTTAGGAGAGAAATGCTTTCTGGCAGGCTGCTGTTTTTCCTTCTCAATATAACTGAATGTGTCTCAGTGAGACATGGGTTTTTACTATTGAGTGTTGTTCTTAGATCTACCAGGCAGCTGTTATCTTGTGTTAGGGAGCTGTTATCTGGTTACCTTCCCATTGTTCTTTTGTTTGGCTGCTGGGGGGGGGGGGAGGGAGGGGGTGATATCACTCCAACTTGCAGTACAGCAGTAAAGAGTGATTGAAGTTTATCAGAGCACAAGTCACATGACTTGGGGCAGCTGGGAAATTGACAATATGTCTAGCCCCATGTCAGATTTCAAAATTGAATATAAAAAAATCTCTTTGCTCTTTTGAGAAATGGATTTCAGGGCAGAATTCTGCTGGAGCAGCACTATTAACTGATTCACTTTGAATTTTATTTGCCCATGACAGTATCCATTTAATATAATGAGTTTTAACTGGAAAGAAATGACAGGGTTTTTCATTTCCTACAATCCAGTCTATCAAGCTGGCTTCAATGCTTGTTGCCAAACAGCAGATTATCTCAGTAGTGTAACTTGTGGATACTTGAGGTAATGCTTGCTTTTATACCTAAACAAGGTTTCAGACAAGAACAACCGAAGCTGCTAAACTGGAAGCTGAATTGTCCAAAGCTCAAGAAGTAATTCAGGCTGCAGAACTCTTGATAAACCAATTGGATGGGGAGAACAAGAGATGGAACTCACAGGTTTGTGCCTACAACAGTCACACATTCTAAGGACTCATGTACTAAAGGGGCACATAGTAGTTTTTCGTGCTAAAATGGTCATTTCCAAACTGATGATTTGCGCAGGTAAAGTACAGGTATGGGACCTGTTATCCAGAATGCTCGGGACCAGGGGTTTTCCAAATAAGGGTCTTTCCATAATTTGAATCTCCATACCTTAAATGGTTTGTTCCCCTTTGAGTTAACTTTTAGTATGATGTAGAGAGTAATGCTCTGAGACAATTTGCAATTGGTTTTCATTTTTTTTTATTTAAGGTTTTTGAGTTATTTAGCTTTTTATTCAGCAGCTCTTCTGGTAACGAGGGTCCAAATTACCCTAGCAACAATGCATTGATTTGAATAAGAGACTGGAATATGAATGGGAGAGGGCCTTACTAGAAAGATGAGCAATAAAAAGTAGCAGTAATAAAAGTGTGTAGCCTTACAGAGCATTTGATTTTAGAGGGGGTCAGCGACGCCCATCTGAAAGCTGGAAAGAGCGAGAAGAAAAAGGCAAATAATCATAAAACTATAAAAAATAAATAATGAAAACCAATGGAAAAGATGCTTAGAATTGGGCATTCTATTACTTTCTAAACGTTTACACAAAGGTGAACCATACCGTCTACTAAAAAATCCTTTGAATATTAATTAAACCCAATAGGATTGTTTTGCCTCTAATATGGTTTAATTATATCTTAGTTGGGATCAAGTGCAAGGTACTGAATTATCATAACAGATAACAAGGAAATCATTTAAAAATTTGAATTATTTGTTTCAAATGGAGTCTATTGGAGATGGTCTTTCTGTAAATCAGAGCTTTCTGGATAACTGGTTTCCGGATAACGAATCTCAGACCACTTTGATATTTGAAGTCGAAGGATTTCAATTAGAGGGTTGAATGTCGAAGATTTTTTAACTTCGAAATTCGACCCTTAGTAAATCTGCCCCTAAGTGTGTAAAATGGCAAAACATTCAGTATCCTCTAGCTTTATTATATTATCTAATAGGGATGCACTGAATCCACTATTTTGGATTCGGCCGAACCCCCAAATGCTGCATCCCAATCCTGCTGAAAAAGGCCGAATCCTGAACTGAATCCTGGATTTGGTGAATCCCTATTATTTAATCATACATATACATCTTGTATTTTCTATTTAGATTACGAAGGGCATAGAAAGATTTTAGTAATATAATAAAATGCCGAAATTGCTTTCCTTTTATTTTTCTTTGCTTCTACGTATGTGTTACAAAGGAGAAATCTTCCTGGGGATGTGGATTCACAGTGGTAAGCTGACCTTTTCTCTTATTCTGTAGGTTGTGGAAATAACAGAACAACTAAGCGCTTTGCCAAATAGGGCTCAGCTGGCAGCTGCTTTTATCACCTACATATCGGCAGCCCCAGAAGATCAGAGGAAGGGCAGCATCGAGCAATGGATGAAATGCGTTGGATTGGAAAGTAATTGCTATCTCTGCTTTACTGGTGTAAAATGGAGCCATGCTGAGCCCACAAGGGGACATTCAGAAGAATTTGGTGTATATTTAGGAAAGAACATATTTACATTTATACGACTTTAGGTTTCTTTATGCCTAAGCCTAAGCCTAAGATTAAATGTTATCCTGATGTCATAGAATTTCTGAGAACATCATCTTAGAAATCTCCAGAACCTGTTTCGTTTGTGTACTTGTTCTTTTTTTTTTTGGCCGCGGGTCGGGCGGGTTCGGGCCACCTTCAAATGCCAGCATCCGACTTCCGGTTTTATAGTGTCGCGTCTGCTCGCCCGCCACTTTTATGACGTCATTGGGACGTCATCGTTGGGGCGGGGCATCCGACTTCCGGTTTTATAGTGTCGCGTCTGCTCGCCCGCCACTTTTATGACGTCATTGGGACGTCATCGTTGGGGCGGGGCGGCGTAGGTCTATAAAAGGACCCCCGGAAGCGGGTGTGCGGGCGCGTGTATTAGCAGGGCGGGTTATTGTATAGTGAATTATATGCACTACTGCATATAATTCACTATACAATATAAAATGTAATTCCTGAACCAACAAGTGTATTTTTTAGTTGTAATATTGGTGTGTAGGAGCATCTCGGCTCATTTTGCCTGGTCATGTGCTTTGAGAAAGAGCCAGCACTTTAGGATGGAACTGTTTTCTGGCAGGCTGTTGTTTCTCCTACTCAATGTAACTGAAGGTGTCGCAGTTGGACTTGGATTTTTACTATTGAGTTTTGTTTTTAGATCTACCAGGCAGCTGTTATCGGGAGCTGCTATCTGGTTACCTTCCCATTGTTCTGTTGTGCTGCTGCAGTGGAAGGGGAGTGGTGACATCACCCTAACTTGCAGTACAGCAGTAAAGAGTGACTGAAGTTTATCAGAGCACAAGTTACATGACTGGGGGCAGCTGTAAAAATCACAATGTCTAACCCCATGTCAGATTTCAAAATTAAATATAAAAAAATCAGTTTGCTCTTTTGATAAATGGATTTCAGTGCAGAAGTCTACTGGAGCAGTACTAGTAACTGATGCTGGTGATGTTTTTCCATGACAGTATTCCTTTAAGAGCAAATTGTCATTCTACCCAAGTATGCCTTTAACTGGCCTTTAGTCTGAGGCTGCAAAGGAAAGAAACCTCTGCTCTACACTGACCCTTTGACTAATTGGCTTTCTTGTAAAATAAATAAACAAGGTCAAAGTTATTGTATTCAGCCTGTAGCAGTGAGCATACAAGAAGACATTTTATTGCATTCCCTGTGTTCTTTTTACAAACTACTTTAGAATTTTTCCAAGTGAGATTGAAACTCAGCTTAATACGGAATTGATTTTTTTTTAGTTATTAATACTAGGCTTTATGACAGCTTTTTCAGAGATCAGCTGTGTATATCTCATGGAGATAGGAATAAACCTACTGCATCTTGTGCTCGGTGGGCACCTCCGCTCGCCATTCGGTCAAGTAATAAAAAGCAGTACATTTTGTATCTTTTCCGTTTCGTAGAGCTGTCCCATCAGTAAATCCACGCCTGGGCTCTGATTAGCTCGGCATCTGCAGAACGGCTGCGGTGCTTTGTTTATTGCTTTGTGTCATCTGGCTCATTGGTCCGAGGAAGGCAATATATGAAATGTAACATTATTGATCTTGTATTCCCCAGCATTTGATTTACGAAGGTTCCTGTCTACTGAGAGCGAACAGCTAATTTGGAAAAGTGAAGGTTTGCCCTCTGATGAGCTGTCAATAGAAAATGCCCTTGTCATTCTGCAGGTAAAGTAGAAAATTAGCAGGTTTTCTTTTTTTTTCAAAAGTAATCGATTAGTGACTCCAATGCTTACCGCGTAATACTGAAAATACTTATTTGCCATCACTTGCTTACAGAGGTGAGTTTAGGGCAGGGTATTTGTCCAGGTCTGGGGTCGCTTGATACAAGTAAAGAATGCATTTAAAGTAGAACTAAACCCTAAAAATGAATAGGGATAAAAATGCCATATTTTATATACTGAACTTATTGCACCAGCCTAAAGTTTCAGCTTGTCAATAGCAGCAATGATCCAGGACTTCAAACTTGTCACAGGGGGTCACCATCTTGGAAAATGTCTGTGACACTCACATGCTCAGTGGGCTCTGAGCAGCTGTTGAGAAGCTAAGCTTAGGCCTCCTCACTAATTATCCAGCAGAAAATGAGGTTGGTGTGTAATATAAGCTGGTGCTACAGGGCTGATTATTAAATTCTGATGCCAATTGCATTGGTTTCTGTGCTGCCCTTTAGTAATTATCTGTATTAATTACTAATCAGCCTTATATTGTGACATTTCTATTCTATGTGTACTGTATATTGTGAGTGGGTCCCTAAGCTCAGTAAGTGACAGCAGCACAGAGCACGTGCAGTGAATCAGCAGAAAATAAGATGGGGAGCTACTGGGGCATCTTTGGAGACAAAGATCTTTACTGCTAAAGGGATTTAATTGCCCGTGGTTGGTACAGAAACACAAAACCTAATGTACAACATTTCTAGCTACTTCTTTAGTTTAACTTTCCTTGTACTTTAAGATATTATAATGATTTACTTATTTAAGTATTTTTTTAAACAATTTCTCTGCTATATTTGTGTTTTTTTTATTAATTTAGCTTTTTAGTCAACAGCCCTCCAGTTTGCAATTTCTGGTTGCTAAAGTCCAAATTAACCTAGAAACCATGCATTGATTTGAATAAGAGACTGGAATATGAATAGGAGAGGGACTGACTAGAAAGACAAGTAATAAAAAGTAGCAATAACAATACATGTGTAGCCTTACAGAGCATTTGTTTTTAGATGGGGTCAGTGACCCCTATTTGAAAGCTTGAAAGAGTCAGTAGAAAAAGACAAATAATTCAAAAGCTATAAAAAAGGAAAAATGAAGGCCAATTGAAAAATTGCTTAGAATTAGCCATTCTATAACATACTAAAAGTTAACTTAAAACTCAAACCACCCCTTAGTGTCATTTAGCTTCATAAAGGGCCAAATGGCCAGAAACGATGCTGTGTGCAATAAAGATATTTAACTGGAATTAATTTGTGGTGCTGTTCCTGTTTGCTTCTACATGATGGGTTTGTGAGAGCGGGAGGAGCAGGGTGGTCCCATTATTTCTGCTGCCCTCCCTCCTTGCTTATAGGCATGTCAATCAGCATTTATACGCCTGTCACAGGTATCCACCTCTTGTGAACAAAAACTAGATAAACTGTCATTCACAAGAAGTGTGTGGCTTGTGTTAACTACATGTTACTCATCATTTTGTTGGGTTGTGCTAGATAAAGTAATAACCCTCAGAATAATAGCTACTAATAAACGATGCATAGTGTTTGTTTTATTCGTTTGTGTAATGGCTTGAAAGAGAACTTCAGTTTCAAGGACCATATTTATTTATGTACATCACAATTTTCTTACAGCATTATTTGTTTTTCCATTTTCTTTGCTGCATTAGACTTGTCGTTTGAAGTCATCGGTAAGAATGATGGGTGTTAACAAAAGTAGTTTCATATATATATATATATATATATATATATATATATATATATATATATATATATATATATATATATATATATATATAAACCAACAAAATGGAGTGGAGATTAACCCTGGTCTGTGACCTAGTCCAAAGGACAAATTATATATCAATCAAAAAAGTCCAGACAACTTGCTTGTTCATCAAGAAAAAACTTTTATCAAGCAAGTAATAAGTACAACGTTTCGAAGCTCCCGCTTCTTTATCAAGCAATAAAGTATTGAATGACATCACATCCTTGTAAAGCCATAAGTGTAAGCCACACCCATAAGTGGGATGTGGTTTACCATGCAATATATATATAGACCAATAACCATAGGCTTAAACTATATAACACATCTGTGTCAATCAGAACATGATAATAGTATCATACAATTATTAGAGAAACATATTGGTCAAAGTTAACAATATGATAAGCAAAAAAAGAATTATAAGGAATGTGTGGAATGTCATATTGAAATCGTCCCAACCACAACCCAATGGAAGTGTGTTACAAATTTTTCAATCACATGAAAGCATACAGATCATACTCTCTGTTAAGCCCTTTCGGGGACAATGTTTGCAATGTATGTATCCAAAATTTTTCTCTTTTCTGGAGTTGTAGAAATCCTGATTGTGGATTTATGCTGACTGATACGATCCCGTATCGGTTGGACAGTCTCCCCAACGTACGCAAAGCCCACACGGGCTTTGTATATGTATACATATATATGTATACATACATATACATATTAGTATGTATATAAATATATTAGTATGTATATATATATATATATATATATATATATATATATATATATATATATATATATATATATTAGTATGTGTGTATATATATATATATATATATATATATATATATATATATATATATATATATATATATATATATATATATATATGTGTGTGTGTGTGTAAGATTCGGCTGAATACCAAATTAAATCCGAATTTGCATGTGCAAATTAGGGGTGGGAAGGGAAAAACATTTATTACTTCCTTGTTAAAGTCACGTGATTTCCCTCCCTGTCCATAATTTGCATATGCAAATTAGTATTCAGTTATATATATATAATAAACTAATACAAGTGAATACAAGGGTTTGTCAAACCATACCCCTCTCTTATATAATAAACCTATGTCTAATAAACTCCTCATTATACACAGCTAATCATTTCACCTAAAATTAACAGTGCTGATCCCAGGGGTGGGCTTGGGAAGTCATAATGGTTTAAAAAAAACAGTAATCCATTAGTATTTTGCAGGCTAGGTTGTTTTCAATGGAAGCTTGAATAAAAATGACATGTTTCTTTTACATTGTGCTCCGTGAACACTGGACTTGATATCAGTGGAGATTTGGGAGGATATCCTTTATTCTTTTTGGCTGGATATATTTTATCTCAGAGATCAAGCAGTTCAGGTATCAAGACATACTGTAATGTAGGGAAAAAAAAAGAAGGTCTGAGCTGATTGGTGCCCTGAGTACAGATACATTCCCATGGGAGATTTTCACTCATTTCCTATTCTTTAAAGAGATACTGACACCATAGATATTTTTTTTTTTTTTTTTTTTTTTTAACATCTATCATAATATTGCCTTTGAAAGCTACTTATAACTTTGCCATAAAGTATTTGCAGGATGCTTTTGCCTGTCTGATGCCCCATGCTCCTCTATGAGGGGGTGCCATATTTGTGCAGCAGGAGCCCATTAGCATTAGAATCTCTAACTGCCAGGCTGAGATGGGACAGTCAGGTTGGCAAAACAGTCAAATAACAATAACTTGCAAAAACGGACCTCTCGGCAAAAACGATCAACATGACCTATAGGTAACTTTTAATGTATATTCATATTTTAAAAAGTAGTTTTTTAGTGTCAGCATCACTTTAACGCTACCTTTGAGCAGAATGAAGTGCAGGAAACGAATTCCCATTTAGCGCAGTGTTTCGCTTTTGCTGCTGCCCGTGGAAGACAAATGCTAGAGCTGTGTTTCAGGACAACAGATGGTTGATTCTCCGGAGCTTTGTGTAGACTAACTGTGCAAATTATCACATATGAAGGGGGTTTAATCCTATTACTATGCGGGACACCTCCCTGGCACTCGCGGTGAAATAACTGCCTGATACTGGCAAGTCATGAAATAAAAATTTAATTTGTCTCTCTTTTCCTATAAATACCTTAAAGGGTAAGCCAGAGTAATGCCCTGCTTGCATATTGCCTCTGTTAAATGTATGCAGTGTGTTTTTTTTTCTCTTTAAAGATAGATTTCCAAGTAAACCATATGGGTTAATTAAATGAACAACTCTCTCTATTTTTTTTTTCTTCCAGAGCCAGATATGTCCCTTTTTGATAGATCCATCCTCACAAGCAACTGAGTGGTTGAAGTCACATTTAAAGGAATCCCGTTTGGAAGTTATTAATCAACAGGTAAGACTTTTTGTTAAGCTGTAGATTTTTATTCTATGCCCTGCTTTTCTGCTTTTACACAAGTAATATAATTAAAGGGTAGTTGCAGATGGTCTTCATTTTTCAATGATTTTTCTTATAGTTCTGAAGCTCATTGTTTGGTAATTTCAGCAGCTGTGTGGTTGCTAGGGTTCAATTTACCCTAGCGACCAGACAGTTATTTAAATGGAGCCTGGGAAATAAATAGGGGAGGGCATAATTTGAAAAAAATCAACATCTCAATGCAGATTCTGTCCGGTGGAGTTCACGGCAGCCATCTTCTTCTCTTCGATAATCTTTGGGAAGTTAGTGCCATATCGGCGCATGCGCAGTTGGAGCAATTTTCTTTTTCGTGACAACTGCGGAAGTGAAATTGCAGAAGCGTCGCTCTCATTCCAAAGATTACCGAAGAGAAGAAGATGGCTGCCGTGAACTCTGCTGGACAGAATCTGCACAGAGGGGTAAGTAAAGAATTAGGGGCATTTGCCTGGGGTAGCAGCTAGGCTGGGAGGGAGGATGGAGGGGGGTATATGTAGGGTAGCGTGGTAGGGTGTTTTTTTACTTTAGGGTTAAATTCTTTTTTAAGGGTCGCCTGGCAACTAATCGCCTCGTCTTTGTGGCGACCAATCTCCCCAAACGCCTTCCCTCACTCTGCGCCGGCTTAAAATGAAAAAAAGCTAATCATGCGCCGCATAGACGAGGCAATTAGTCGCCAGGCGACCAAATCTCCCCAAAACGCCCAGTGTGGCCTAACCCTAAGGGGATGCTGCAGCCTTACTGTTAACTTTTTAACAACCTAAAGATTTTAAAAAAAGCTTTTCACTGATTAAATTTTTGTGGGCAGCGTTTACATGTCCTTTAACCTTGTTGTCAATGCGTCTTGCACTGTGATGGTGAGTAGAATGATTTGATGTCAATGTATATAAGTTAAGATGTGAGGCTGGATCCCGAGGTAACCCACTGTCCCACTGGAAATATACATTTCCATTTTTTCTATTCCTAGCCCTGTGGAAAGGTTCTCTCAGCAAAGGGAATATCCACCCAAAAACTTTTTTTTTGTTTTACCAGTATACATTTATTACACATTTCCATTATAATGTTATTTATAAATGTAATTGCTGTTAAAAACTGTATTTCTTTATCCCTTTCTGATCTCTGGTTCTGACTCTTGAAACAAAATAGCAGAAGTCGGTTCTCTTCCAGGTATGTAAATCCGTCCGCTTCTGCTGCATTGTTTCAGGAGTCAGAACCAGCAGTGCTAGAATATGCACAGCCATTAATGTATGAATAAAGTGCAGTTTTTGGAACACAAATCTGGTGGGGTTTTTTTCCACAATTCCTTGAATTACTGGATAACATTTTCTTTCAATAGGCAATAAAAAAAATGATTTAGGTTGGAGACCCTCTTTAAAGGGATACTGTCATGGGAAAAAAATTTTTTTTCAAAATGAATCAGCTAATAGTGCTGCTCCAGCAGAATTCTGCACTGAAATCCATTTCTCAAAAGAGCAAACAGATTTTTTTTATATTCAATTTTGAAATCTGACATGGGGCTAGACATTTTGTCAATTTCCCAGCTGCCCCATGTCATGTGACTTGTGCTCTGATAAACTTCAATCACTCTTTACTGCTGTACTGCAAGTTGGAGTGATATCACCCCCTCCCTTCCCCCCCCCCAGCAGCCAAACAAAAGAACAATGGGAAGGTAACCAGATAGCAGCTCCCTAACACAAGATAACAGCTGCCTGGTAGATCTAAGAACAACACTCAATAGTAAAAACCCATGTCCCACTGAGACACATTCAGTTACATTGAGAAGGAAAAACATCAGCCTGCCAGAAAGCATTTCTCTCCTAAAGTGCAGGCACAAGTCACATGACCAGGGGAAGCTGGGAAATTGACAAAATGTCTAGCCTCATGTCAGATTTCAAAATTGAATATAAAAAAATCTGTTCGCTCTTTTGAGAAATGGATTTCAGTGCAGAATTCTACTGGAGCAGCACCATTAACTGATTCATTTTGAAAAATTTTTTTTTTTCGCATGACAGTATCCCTTTAATGTATGTCAGCTCTTCACTGGCTTGCTAGTATGTACTTAGCAAAGCTTTCCTTTTTCTTTCCTCAGGATGCGAACTTCATCACAGCCCTGGAACTGGCAGTGCGCTTTGGCAAGACTCTTATTATCCAGGAGATGGATGGAGTGGAACCTGTACTTTATCCATTACTTAGAAAAGATCTTATTGCTCAGGGTGAGCCAAATGCGACAGAAGCTTGCTTCCCCCATTATTTCTTTTTTGACGTTCCTGCTCAATAGGGCTGTGTGAAAGTCATGCTGTTTTGTGTCAATATAAAATATAAGTGCTGGCAGTCTTGGGATCGTAGCTGTAGAATGTGCAGAATTTCATTTTTTTTTATGTGGACAACATAAAAACGGTGCTTTTTCTCTTTTTACTATAACGGCACAGACATATTGCAGCCCTTATTGCGTCTTAGCACATCGGGATTGGCTGCATTTTTATTTCCCCCTTATCAAGTTTATTTTCGTCATTTAAAATGATCAGTCATTTTAAAGTTATTTAGGGGTATAACCGTAATTATAAGTACACTTGTACAGGTATAGGACACAAGCTCTGAATCATGGGAAGGTCATCTCCCATATATTACTTTTAAACAAATAGAAATGATTTCCTTTTTAAACAAGTGATAACAAAACAGTCCCTTTAGTAGACATAGGGGGTTAATTACTAAAACTCAAATTTATCTGGTCAAGCTTTTTGGGGCAAAAACCAGAATTTTTTTATAAGAAAAAGAAACTTACATTTTTCAAGATTTATATACCCCAATGTTGCAAAAAGCCAGGATCTGAAAATCCGCCATCTCAGGTCCTGTATAAGTCAATAGGAGAGGCACTAATCTCAATTTGACGTTATCCTGGTTTGCACAGATTTTAGCCCAAAAATCCCAAAAAAATTCAGGGATTTCGGGCAAAAACCTGAAAAAATCGAGTAATTCAGGGAAAAAAAGTCCAAAAAATTGGATGATTCAGTTTTTTCACTTGATTTTATTGATACGATAAATTAGAGTTTTTTTTTTAAATAATTAGTAAGGCCAAATCGGGCATGGGAGTTTGGTTATGGTTTTTTTTTTTTCTTTTAAATAAAATAATGAGATAAATTTGGAATTTAGTTAATAACCCCCTTAAAGTTTGGAAATCCAAGTTACAGAAAGATCCCTTATCGAGAAGACCCCAGGTCCCGGGAGTTCTGGAGAACAGGTCACACACCTGTATTATAAATAGGACTCATCTTTAGTTATGTTATTTCAATAAAGTAACAAAAAGAAGCGAGTGGTCCCTCTGTAGCGCTATCTACCCTATTGCCCATTGGATAATCATAAACAGCTCCTAGTCTTTCACTATTAAGCTGTTATTACTTTCCTTTTTATTCATATAGTGCTGATATATTGCTGCAGCACTTTATAGAGATTATGCATCACTTACATCAGTCCCTGCCCCTGTGGAGGTTTCTCACACATAGGGTTGCCTCCTTTTTCATTTGGGAAAAACGGGCAGAGGGGTAGGGGAGATGACATCAGGGGGCAGACCAGTGACATTGGGGCCGGGGCTGATGATGGGGATGGCTCATGACATCAGGGGCGGGACTGATGGCATTGTGATCAGCAATTGGTTGATCGCCACCTCATTAATTTCAATGTCCTATCTAGATTTCCTAATTTGGAAATGCAGATAGACACTTTTCACCTGGACAGCCCTTCCAAAATCTGGGCTGAAATCCAGACAGGTGGCAACCCTACTCACACACACTGAGGTCAGTTGTATCAGGAGCCAGTTAAGCTGCCTGTATATTTTTGGAGTGCTGCGGGGAACCCACTCAGACATGGAAAGAATATACTCCTTGCAGATAGTGCTAGGGCTATGGCTGAAATCAGACATACGTGCAGTAAATCAGTGCTGCAACATAGAAGTGCACCTCTGTGTCACTTATTTTTTAAGTTCGCCATAGATACCTTAACTTGCTGGTATTTTGCAGCCACAGAAATGGCAAACCTGCAGGAAAGATGTGACCCCAGTACAAGGACTCCATAGAACTTTATTGACATAATCCTTTTTTTTTTTATCATTTGGCCCTCAAAAATGCTGTATGACAAACAATAGTACCACTAAATGTAATCATTTGCACAGTAATCATATAGAACAAAGTGATAATAATGGAGAAGGCAGTAATACCACTGCTCCACGGCTGAAGGGCATACAATAAAGAACTGGTGTTATTTCTTCAAGAAGGGTTTGTATGCATTCAAAGCTTTGGTAAACTTATTATTGTTAACCAGTATTTATAAAGCATAGTTTAAAGCACAGTAGAAATATAGAGCTATTATTCATTACCTATGGACAGTTATGCTGTTTGCAAACTTGCAGGATCAACTGCTGACAATGACTCACTTGTATGACTTATTATGACCCACTGAAAGCTCCAACCAATAAGCAAGAGATATTTGTTTCCGTAACTAAAGGGGTTGTTCACCTTTGATTTAACTTTTAGTATGAAGTAGAGAGTGATATTCTGAGACAATTTGCAATTGGTTTTTAGGTTTTATTATATTGGGTCTTTGAGTTTTTTAGATTTTTTATTCAGCAGCTCTCCAGTGGTTGCTAGGGTCCAAATTACCCTAGCAACCTTGCATTGATTTGAATAAGAGACTGGAATACGAATAGGAGAGGCCTGTATAGAAAGATGAGAAATAAAAAGTAGCAATAACAATAAAAGTGCAGCCTTACAGAGCATTTGTTTTTTAGATGTAGTCAGTGACCCCCATTTGAAAGCTGGAAAGACTTAGAAAAAGAGAGGAAATAATTAAAACAACTATACAAGTAAAGAATGAAGACAATTAAAAAGTTGTTTAGAATTGGCCACTCGATAACATACCAAATTCTGATCATGATTTTTACAGTTTACTTTTTATTTCTACATTACACTGTTTACATTGCAAATAATTCACTATACTAGTTAAAATTTTATTCTCAAACCAACAAATGTTTTTTTTTTTTAGCTTTAGTATTTGCGTGGAGGCAGCCACCTGAGCTTTGAGAAGGAGCCAGGACTTCATGATGGAACTGCTTTGAGCTATTGTTTCTCCCCTTCTTATTGTAATATACCACAGCCCTAAATCATGTTTGCATTGCTAAACAAGCAGGGGTTTTCCTGCTTTGGTGCTATTCTCATGTCTACCACTAGGCTAAGGAGCAATTTTAGCAATGGAAACAAATTTTTCAGCAGAGCTGTCGGATAGCTGCTATTTTATTAGCTACCCATTGTTCTGTTGTCAGCTTCCAGTGGAGGGAAGGGAGGGGGGTGATATCACTCCAACTTGCAGCACAGCAGTAAAGAGTGACTGGAGTTTATTAGAGCACGTCACATGACTGGGGGCTCCTGGGAATCTGACAATATGTTTAGCCCCATGTCAGATTTCAAAATTAATTATAAAAAAATATGTTTGTTCTTTTAAAGAACAGATTTCGTTGCAGCACTCTGCTGTAGCAGCATTATTAACCGATGTGCTTTGAAAAAAAAACATTTTCCCACGACAGTATCTCTTCGAGGGTCAGGGCACACGCTCAGAATCGGGGAGATTAGTCGCCCGGCAACATATCTCCTGTTCTGCAGGGAGACTAATCTCCCGAACTGCCTCCTGCTGGCTAGAATGTAAATCGCCGGCGGGATGGCACTCTGAGCGCTTCGTTTTCCGAACTTCGGGCGACTTGGGAAACTAAAAAGGGAATGAAAGGTGCGCTGGGGATACCTGTAGAGAAAGGGAGACACAGCCTATCTGGTATAGTATCCTCTGTACACTTTAGCGGATATTAAATAATCAGATCTACTCACATTCATGGAATAATCATATCGCAAAAGAGATCTGATCGCATATGCCTTCAGTGTGAAGTTAGTTTGCGGCTGGCGTGTCTGGTCGGTTTTTGCGCCTGTTGGGTAAGGATGCCGGATAGTATAGTACAGCTAACAGAGAGGTAGTTTTAAGCCGATAATGCGCTTACCTCGAGTGTATGTAGAAATGGCTTATAGAACGCTATCTGGATCGCATTCGAATCGACCTCTGCAGGGTTGGATGGGCGGCACTTGCTGGGGTTTATATCAGATCACGGCCCGATGTTTAAGCTCTGGCAATGATATGTTCTCCTCCAGTAGACGCTGCTCCGGTGTTTCCCGCAGTTTCACAAGTCAGCGTTCTCCTCCACGCGGTCTTCAGTCTCGCCTGGGGATACTGTCGGCGCTGTCTTCCACTTCTCCACTGGATATTTTAGCTCAAGGGGGTTTGTTTCTAAATAAATTTACGGCAATATCTTTTGCCTTTAAAGAATTTATTACAGTCAAGTATTTTTAACAGTACAATGCCCTTGACTGTAATAAATTCTTTAAAGGCAAAAGATATTGCCGTAAATTTATTTAGAAACAAACCCCCTTGAGCTAAAATATCCAGTGGAGAAGTGGAAGACAGCGCCGACAGTATCCCCAGACGAGACTGAAGACCGCGTGGAGGAGAACGCTGACTTGTGAAACTGCGGGAAACACCGGAGCAGCGTCTACTGGAGGAGAACATATCATTGCCAGAGCTTAAACATCGGGCCGTGATCTGATATAAACCCCAGCAAGTGCCGCCCATCCAACCCTGCAGAGGTCAATTCGAATGCGATCCAGATAGCGTTCTATAAGCCATTTCTACATACACTCGAGGTAAGCGCATTATCGGCTTAAAACTACCTCTCTGTTAGCTGTACTATACTATCCGGCATCCTTACCCAACAGGCGCAAAAACCGACCAGACACGCCAGCCGCAAACTAACTTCACACTGAAGGCATATGCGATCAGATCTCTTTTGCGATATGATTATTCCATGAATGTGAGTAGATCTGATTATTTAATATCCGCTAAAGTGTACAGAGGATACTACACCAGATAGGCTGTGTCTCCCTTTCTCTACAGGTATCCCCAGCGCACCTTTCATTCCCTTTTTTCTCTCGAATTTTATGTGGACAAGTGGATCCATAGATTGAACTTTGGTGCAGCTTTCTTTCCCACCGTTTTGGACAGAGCGCAGTCTTCACCCCATTGACTAACTGACTTGGGAAACTAAGCGCTCCCAGTGCCATCCCGCCAGCGATTTACATTCCAGTCGGCGGGAGGCAGTTCAGGGATATTAGTCACCTCGAAGAAAAGGGGATTTGTCGCCGGGTGACTAATCTCCCCGAATCTGAGCGTGTGCCCTGACCCTAAAGATGAGCTACCTGATCATTTCCTCCAGTAACAAGAACTCATCACAGTTAAAACATGTTAGCTGAAACAGGTTGGATGTAAATATGCAGACAGAGATGTGTTTCACTGTATGACACAGTTCTTATAATATGGTCACATGTCCATCCCCTGGCATTAAGTTTCTCCATAAGTCTAGCTTGTAACCCAATGATTTTTTTAGATCCCATCCCCTTGGCTCATACAAAGGTTACAGATATAGAAAAGTATTATCATCTCAGCCGTTCAACCATAGATGCAAGAATATATAGAGGACCAATTATATAGGTGGTTTCACCCCATACTAATATCACTACAACGTGAAATTCATTTATATACTGAAGCCTCTGTTTCTGGCAATAGTAATATTTATTTAAATCAGTATTTTTAGGGCTCCTTGTACATCCTCTAGGATATCCTGTTTATCGCAAGGTGTATTTTGACAACAGCAAACTTAGCAAATCAGGATGGGAGCATATAATGACATTCCTCTGCAGCTATACAAATTGCAAAATAGTTTCCAGAGACGGCAATGCATTTTTAATCTCGGAATACATTGACTATTAATGGGAAAGCACGCTTGTCCTTACTTTGCTTTTATAGAAGAAGGGAATGATTTAAATCGCTTTTTCTCAAAGCCTTTAATGCCAAGTTCCCATTTCAGGGAAAAAAAACAGTGCAAGGGAGAAAACCTGCAGGAATAAAGTCAGTTGTATAAAACAATAATATATTTATAGTCAAAAGAGATGGAGATAAGAATATATATAAAAAAAAAAAAAAAAATCACTTTTTTATTTATTTATTTATTTATTTTTATAGGTCCCCGATACGTAGTTCAAGTAGGGGACAAAACCATTGACTACAATGAAGATTTCCGCTTGTTCCTGGCTACACGTAACCCTAATCCTTTTATACCACCTGATGCCGCCTCCATTGTTACAGAAGTGAACTTTACAACTACAAGGGCAGGATTAAGAGGACAGGTAAATCTCAGGGGTCTTTCATTTTCTTCTGGAACTCCTCTTTTATGTTTTGTTAAAAAATTTTAAAGCAAAGAGAAGCTAAGAATGTAAAATGGAAGTACAGGTCATAGTATTTAGAATACATATAAATGTTTGTTCAAGAAAACACAGTCATTGACATGTATGTCAATGCAAGAATAATTTGCAGTGTTATCAGCAACAGTAGCCATGTTGATGCTCCTATAGGCAGCCATACTTTAGCAAGCTCTCCAGCAATCTACCCTTTTGGCCTATTAGCTGAGTCAGCATATAATTTGCAGTTTGCCTTGGCACAAGTCCAAATTGATCCTTAAAAGGGAACTATTGCGAAAATGTAAATTTAATATAAGCTTCATCATACTGAAATAATGCGTTTTCTAAATACAATCAATAAAAAATGTTGTACAGGTATAGGATCCCATATCCGGAAACCCGATATCCAGAAAGCTCTGAATTACTGAATGGCTGTCTCCCACAGACTCCATTTTATCCAAATAATCCAAATTTTTAAAAATGATTTCATTTTTTTCTGTAATAATAAAACAATAGCTTGTACTTGATCCCAACTAAGATATAATTAATCCTTATTGGAAGCAAAACCAGCCTATTGGGTTTATTAAATGTTTAAATGAATTTCTAGTAGACTTAAGGCCTGAAGACCCAAATTAAGGAAAGATCTGTTATCCAGAAAACCCCAGGTCCTACGCATTCTAGATAACAGGTCCCATACCTGTACCATTTCTGAAATAATCAAGTTTAACTTCACTATTCCTCTCTTAGCATCTGTTTCTCTTCATTCTCTCTTTATGCAGCAGTTGGGTGTCAGATATTCATTGAGAGATCCAATACATCTTATAGGGGGGCTCCTTTCCTAACAGATGAATTACAGCTCATTCATAATGGATTCCAAACAAAATCTAACAAAATAACTGCCTTTTGAACAAATTCTGCATGTAGAGAAACAGGATTTCTGGTGATTTTAATAGAGTGAGCTCTAATACATCTTTTAGCCAAAAGGAGCCCCCCTATAAGATATATTGGATCATTCATCTGACACCCAACTGCTGCATGAAGACAGAATGAGGAGAAACAGATGCTGAGAGAGGGATAGTGAAGATAAACTTGACTATTTCAGAAACAATGCAGAATATTTAATTGATATTTCAGTATGTCTAGGCTTATACTAAATTTTTGCGACCGTTCCCCTTTAATTGAAATAAATTTTAATTCCATTCCATGTCTTTTTCTGCTAGGGAACATGTGCCAATGGGGGCTTTAGTAGGCAGACAATTTTGTAAGGACAGGTCAACGGCAATGCAGTGGGATTATCAAACCTTACCAAGTGCCTCTCCCACAGACATATTTTATACTGAATTCAGTGAATGTCAGTGCAAGAGTTGATTAGAAGGCATGCGTAGTCGAGCGCACACCTCCAAAAAATGAGGTGCAAACTGGGAAACTTTTCAAAATCTAAAATATCATGTTTTTATTTAGTAGTACATGTTAAAAACAGGTCCTGTATGAGATTTTAGATTTTGAAAAGGTTTCTAGATAAGCCAGTGGAATGTCATTATAGGAGGAGAGTGGAAGGTGAAATTGGGAATGTCACTTCACTGGGTGAGCTGAAAATAAGTCAATGTGGCGGCACTGCAGAAAGGTTTAATTCAAGTTTATGGTGGGTTTAAGAATGTAGAAGGTTGTGATGTGATGAATGATGTGATGGACGCAGAGGTTGGACGAAGACAAGCCATTTAGATGTCACTTCAGGTGCAGGGTAAGAGTTGAAATGGAAAATATATTTAAATGAACTCCAGGAGAAGGTAAGGGTCACGCAGTAGATGCAAAAACCAGCACAAGACCAGCAAGAAGCCAGCTGGTGGTTGACCTTGTAATATCATTGGTTAATCCATTGCATATTATAATATGCCTTCTGGGCAATAATTAAGAGTGGAAATTGTCAAGTATCACTGAGAATATTTCAAAAAGGTTCACCACTGAATTTTGCACTTACTTGTGTTGCTTGCCAAATAGAGTGCTATTGTCGACATTTTGGTGGCTTTCCTCTGATTCAAGTCACTGCCTCCTTTGCTATTAACCAGGCCACATGCAGTTTGATGACACATGGAATTTTTGGACTTTGGTTCTTTAGAATGGTCACATAGCGAAGTCTACACATGTAGTGATCATCTTATCTAGTAATTACCCACCTTCTGGTTTAACAATTCAACCTTTGTGTGGGTAACTGTAACTTGCTGCTTTATCTTTTATTGATCCCTAAATAATGAGATTTATAGCAATTACAAACATGCTAACCTTGTAAAGGTTTCCCTAGGAAAAACTTCATTATCTTTAGAAAATGGAATCCGCTTGGGAAACTTATAGTTGAACTTTTGGCATTTTCCTTTGGCAAGCAAGAAAACGTGTGAAAGAACGTGTTTTTTTTATTGCCGTCTGATACTGAGCGAATTCAAATAAGTCAGATTAAGCCAGCGTTTTGTAATTAACTGTGTGCTGCGTCAGGGATTTTCTGATTCATCTTTGTAGACGGCGGATTAAGCCCGGGAAACGTTCTAACACTCAGAAACATTTCATTTAGCTTTTAGCTCTAACAATTCAGCACGAGAAACCAGACCTTGAAGAACAGAAGACAAAATTACTGCAACAGGAAGAAGATAAGAAGATTCAGCTGGCTAAACTAGAAGAATCGCTCCTGGAGGTAATACGTTTTCCAAAGAGTTGCTCCATTCAAAGCCGTGCACAGTTGCCAAGGTTGGCCTTGCTTCAGTAACAGCAAATAGTAAAAAGCATTTAAAGCCATTCGTACATTTCTCCAGTGCTACTGAATAATATTGATGTTGACCACTCAAGTATATGTGTGAAACAGGTTAACTTGCTGCTAGGAACCCATTAGAATAACAGAAGTCTAAAAGTACTTTTGGACAAACATGTTTAATGTCTTTTTGGGCAAATACATGTATTCCATTATTTGCTAATAGGATTTAATTGCTGGGTTCCCCTTGCCCACAACAGGACCAGCTGAAACACAGAAATGTGGTGTGAGATTCCCAAATATCAAAACAATAGTAACTACAAAATCATTTATTAGGACATTAAAGGAAAGTGACTTTTCTTTTCATGTGCCAATAAATAATTTTGTACTTTTAACTACTATTGCTTTTTGTTCTTTATCCCTGCCATAAGCAGGCAGTAAGTATAGGATGCTTCTCATCATCTCGTGCCTGCTGAACCCAGACAGCACGGTGTCCATGCAAATGTACAGTAGCATTTAGGTTTCTAAGGGTGCGACTCCTGGGCAAAAAACTTCAGTGCTTTACAGATTCGGGGATATAAATCGTCCTGTGACTAATCGCCTTTTCTTCAGGGCGTCAATCTCCCCGAACTGCCTTCCCCTACCTTCCCGCCCGCTATAATAAAAAATTGCCAGCGGGATGTCACTCGCGGTGCTTCGTTTTCCGAAGTCACCCGAAGCTTCAGAAACGAAGTGCAGCGAGTGCCACCCAGCTGCCGATTTTATGTTATAGACGGCGGGAAGGCAGTCTGGGGAGATTGTCGCTCCGAAGAAGAGGTGAATCTGCCCATGTGCCCTTACCCTAAATCCTGTTTTTTTCACCCCAGGCCTGCTTTTTGTCGATCAGGTACCAGTGTGTTAAAAGTATTATGATACGATTGTTTCCCTTTTTTAAAAAAAATATTTTCCACTTAGAGTTGTATTACAGGTATGGGATCCATTATCCAGAACTCAATTATCCAGAAAACTCTGTCTCCCATAGACTCCATTTTATCCAAATAATCCAAATTTTTAAAAATGATTTCCTTTTTCTCTGTAATAATAAAACAGTAGCCTGTACTTGATCCCAACTAAGATATAATTAATCCTTATTGGAAGCAAAACCAGCCTATTGGGTTTATTTAATGTTTACATGGTTTTCTAGTAGACTTAGGGTATGAAGGTCCAAATTATGGAAAAATACATTATCTGGAAAACCCCAGGTCCCGAGCATTCTGGATAACAGGTTCCATACCTGTATTATTGATGGCCACTTTCCCACTCAGAGTATCCAGTCTTCATAAAGCTGCAGATTTTAAAACTCCAATTTAGTTGTTTCCTCAGGAAGACTAAGCTCTGCTTCAGTCCTGCTGCTTTCTAAACTGTCAGGATTTGGTTCTGCAGTGATTTAGGCTAATGTCCTATCTAATGTTTTCTCTGCTGCTGGAGAATGCCAATACAGCTGTTCCAGAGAAATGGCAGCTGCTTATCACTGGGCACACAGGTCAAATTATATTTATATTTACAGATGTTTTCATATCATGTGCCTTTCAATAGTCATTATTCCCTAACAGAGATTTTGTATCTTATACATTCATTTTCCTAGAAATATTGATTTATGCAGCCAAATGAGGGAAAACCACGGGGAAAATTCGGGGTCAAACCAAAGGTGTTCATTGAACAGTTGTAAAAACTGCATTTTATTTGCACTTAAAAGAAAGGTTGGATTTAATTAGATGATTGTTGAAACACTGATTTATGCAATGATGCTATATTTAAAAATAGATCAGAGCAAAAAAACTAGTGCAAATCAATATTGCTCTCATCATTCCAGCGTAATTGCACCTGCTGCCATCTTTGTACTCAGATCCTAAAGCAGAAAGTAGTAGTTTGAGTAGAGCACTCAGAAGCAATTCTGCTGTGATTATTATGTAAACATGTTGTGTGTGATGTAGTCTTGGAATAAATAATATTCACAGCAGAATTGTTTCTGAGTGCTCTCCTCAAACTACTACTTTATGAGTCTCCATACGGATTCCGCTAACCTTGTTGAGGATCGATGCACCAACTCTCCTACTAATCATAGGCAGAACAACCTCCATTGATCCTAAAGCAGAAGCGCTAGATTTTAAAGGAATTGTTCAGTGCAAAATTAAAAACTGGGTAAATAGACAGGCTGTGCGAAATAAAAAATGTTTCCAATATAGTTAATGAGCCAAAAATGTAATGTATAAAGGCTGGAGTGACTGGATGTCGAATATAATAGCCAGAACACTACTTCCTGCTTTTCAGCTCTCTTGGTTTCCACTGATTGGTTACCAGGCAGTAACCAATCAGAGACTTGAAGGGGGCGACATGGGTCATAACTGTTGCTTTTGAATCTGAGCTGAAGCTGAGGATCAATTGCAAACTCACTGAACAGATATGTCCCATGTGGCCCCCCTTATAGTCACTGACTAACTCAAGAGTTAGAGAGCTGAAAAAGCAGGAAGTAGTGTTCTGGCTATTATGTTAGACATCCACTCACTCTAGCCTTTATACATTACATTTTTTGGCTAACTATAATAAAAATATTTTTTTTTTATTTTTCACAGCCTATCTAGTTAGCCAGTTTTTATTTTTACACTGAACTGTTCCTTTTATAGGGGCAAATTTTACAGCTTGCACTTACCACCCTATGGCCCCATAGCTGCACAAGATACAATGGGTTACATAATGGCAAGTTGTTATATTATTGTCATTTCACCATAGATATAATATGTTTGATGTGCTTTCTTCCCTACCCAAGACCCTTGCAACGTCTCAAGGAAATATTCTTGACAATAAAGATCTGATTGAATCCTTGAATCAAACGAAAGCAAGTAGCGCTCTTATCCAGGAGTCTCTCTCTGAGTCCCACAGACTCCAGCTCTCACTTGATCAGGTAATTCTTCTTGTTCTGTTATTGCTACTGTCTGTCCTGTGCCTCCTCTATAAAAGGCACGTTACATGCACATATTTATATACAATGTATCTAACTCAATGTATCTAACTCAAAGCAACATTGACTGTAGTGATGTGCGGGCCTACCCAATACCCACAGGACCCACGGGCTTACCCGCAGGACCCACGGGTTTACCCGTGGTTCAGGCCAACCACACTATCTTTTCCGGGTTGCGGGCAGGTGCAGGTTGAGCTCTTCTTACTGCTCTCCCCGCGACCTTCCAAATGTCGGCTTGCGTCTTCCTGGTTGAGCTTTTATAGACACACGCCTCTAGCCCTGCCCCTTTTGTGACGTCATCAGTGGGGCAGGTCTATAAAAGAGACCCGGAAGTCGGGCTCGGGCAAGCGCGGGTAGTGGGAGGTCGGGTTGCGGGCAGGTGCGGGTCGGGAAAAGTCTGACCCGCAACATCACTAGTGCACTGCTGTGTACACCCTGTGGAGAAAATAAGAATTGGGGGTACCGAGGGCAGACAGATTTTGGGATATTCCAGGAGAAGAGAATCCTAGGAGTTGCGCACAGTGAATAATAAAGCTTGTGGAGAATTAGGAGAGGATGTCTGATTAAAACTGTTGTACAAGAAAAAACAATATATTAATTTATAATTACTATATAATAAATACTAGAATATTAAAGGTTTTTAACATTAGAAGCCTATAATCTTTTATTGAAGGGGTGGGTCACCTTTAAGTTAATTTTTAGCATGATATAGAATGGACAATTAACTCTTCCTTTGGTTTTCATAATTTTTTATTGATTTGCCTTCTTCTTCTGACTCTTTCCAGCTTTCAAATGGGGGATCATTGACCCCATCTAAAAATGAATGCTCTTAAGGCTACATATACATTTATTTTCATTGCTATTTTGTATTACTCATCTTTCTATTCCGGCCTCTCCTATTCATATTCCGGGCTCAATTTTTTAACCAGATTGTTACAATTGCAAGCCAGAGATCTGCTGAATACAAATTTAAAAAGCTCAAAAAAATGATTGCAAAGTGTCTCAGAATATCATACTCTAGATCATACTAAGGGGCACATTTACTAAAGGGCGAAGTGACTAACGCTGGCGAAAATTCGCTAGCGTGACATCATTTTGAAACTTTGCTGATTTACCAACGGTTGCTGGCGTAACTTCGCTAGCGAAGGAGATAGACTCTAGCGGTACTTCGCTTCCTAACGCCAGGCGAATGGACATAAATACGCAAATTCACTAAGATGCGGATTTTACTGAACGTTACCTCTTGCGTCAGACTTGCTTTCGCCACCTCAGACCAGGAGAATTGCAATAGAGTAGATAGGAGTTCCTCAAAAAATAATTGAACATTTTTCTATGTCCCAAAAAACACTGGCGTCTTTTCCTTTTTTCAGGGTGATAGGCTTCAAAAGAGCATAAAAGTTTTTTGGGGTAACCGGCTTCCCCCTTTCCTAACATATGGCACATAAACTATACACTGGGCTCATGTGTAGGGCAATATAACATCTTTATTTTATTTTATTAAGGTTCCCTGCTTGTGTAGTGTAATGTATTTGCTGCAACATATACGTCCATTCAACTTTAACTTCTTGCCATATGCAAATTAGGCAACGATAGCACAACTTCCCTTCGCTTGGTGCAGTAACGCTAGTGCTACTTCGCCAGCGTTTGTGCCCTGGATTCAACTTCGAATTTTAGCGAATTAGCGTTGTCCTGGCGAATCTACGCCTGGCGATGTCTTGCGCTGTCAGCGAAGCCGTTGCTGGCGAATTTTTGGAGGTTTGTGAATTTGCCCCTAAAAGTTGAAGGGGTGAACTACCCCTTTAATGCAATTTGCGGCTCCTTGGAGACTTCCAGTAGCCTTATAAATGGCTGATGGGTACATTAATATTATATTTCAGTATATATTAGGGAATATTGTATCAACATTTTTTAATTGAAATCATGTTTTTTCAGTTTTTTTTTTACGATTGATGTTTATTATACTAATTGTCCATTAGATGGCAGTACAACTATTGTGATCTCTCCTGTCTGACTTTGGTTTATTTTCTCCACAGGAACGCAATGCCTATCTTCCTCTAGCAGAGAGTGCCAGCAAGATGTACTTCATTATCTGTGACTTATCCAAAATTAATAACATGTACCGTTTTAGCCTGGCTGCTTTTCTGAGACTTTTCCAGAGAATTTTGATTGGCAAACAGGTACGTTACTTTTGTCAATTAGCAGCTGCATATTCTATGGGCAATTTTAATTATGAAAGGGGGGAATCTATATTTTAAAAGCAAACATAACTCATAATTTTTATTCTGATTAGTAACCTTACTGTATATAATACGCATGCACATATCCATCCATTTTTTCCCCCCCCCAGGCTTTTTATATGTATATAACTGAGGAGAATATACTGTAAATATATAAAAAAATACTTTTCTATAGCTCAAATTCATAGGCAAGCCATAATGCCAACAGGCCCATACCATTTTTGGTTTAGCTATGATTATTTATTTGAGCTACAGGGGGTATTGGTTCCAGTTTTAATTCTTTAGGGGGGAGGAGGGTTTTGTGTTGAATGTTGCTCCCAGTGGCCTTAAAGCAGGTGCTTATTTTTGAATTCCAGGTAAGTTTTAGTTGCATTTAAACCAGATGCACTGCCCAACAGAGTCTCCTTGCTCCCTAACTCGTTTTACATTTGAATAAGGGAAGCACCGAATCCTTTGCGTAAGATTCGGCCGAATACTGAACCGAATCCTAATTTGCATATGCAAATTAGAGGTGGGAAGGGGAGAACAGTTTTTTTTCTTCCTTGTTTTGTGACAAAAAGTCACAAAATTTCCCTCCCCGCCCCTAATTTGCATATGCAAATTTGGTTCGGCCGGGCAGAAGGATTCGGCCGAATCTGAATCCTGCTGAAAAAAGCCAAATCCTGTCCGAATTCCGAACCGAATCCTGGATCCGGGCATCCCTAATCTGAATGTGGCTCATGGGTTAAAAAGTTGGTGACCCACGGCTTAGGTGATGTATTAGAGCTCACACCAAAATTCTTGCCTCTATACATGCAGGATTTGTGCCAAAGTCAGTTATTGTGTTATATTTTGTTTGTGCTACAATCAGTTATTTGAGTGAACTCTAATCAGGGTTGGACTGGGCCAGCGGGACAATGTGAAAAAGCCTGGTGCGTCCCGTCGGCCCGGTCAGACCTGCTCCCTGCATTCCACTGCTGATAAACTTGATTATTTGAGAAACAATGCAGAATATTTAATTGATTGTATTTCGAAAGTTTCTTATTTCAGTATGACGAAGCTTATATTAAATTTTAATTTTCGTGATAGTTTCCCGTTTTGAACTAAAATAATAATGCTAGAAATGCTGTATTTTGCATACTAAACATGAACATGAACTTACTGCACCACAAGCCTAATTAAACAAATGATTCATGTTTTAAAAGTTGGCTGCAGGGGGCTGTCATCTTGTAACTTTGTTAAACATCTTTGTAAGACCAAGACTGTGCACATGCTCAGTGTGATCTGGGCTTCAGTTGGGAGGTTAAGCTTAGGGATCGTCATAAATTATCAAAACGGCAAATAATATCAAATAATATCTGCCATAGAAGCCTATACTGCAAGACTGATTAATAATCAGAATATGGAGACTGCACTGCGTCTGTGGATACAAATCTCTACACAGTCACCGGCTGCTCTGCAGGGAAACAAACAAAGCTGCTTGAGGTCTGGGAAGTAAGGTGGGGGGCTCCCCCTGCCATTTGAAAGTATGACTGTTTCCCTTCAGAGCAGTTAGGGACCGTCTGAATTTCCCTATCCACAGCTCTTAGAGCAAGTAAAACAAAGTGGGAATTTCACTGCATACAGTTTAAATTAAAGTATATTGGAGATAGATTTCTTTTTAATGTGATTTTATTTTTTTGTCTTTACATTACCTTTAAATTAAGGGCTTTAATCCCTCTGCTTTCAGCCCTTCTAGGAAACGTTTGGAACAATCTAAACACTGCAATAATACAGGCATGGGACCTATAATCCAGAATGCCTGGGACCTGGTTTTTTTTCCAGATAATGAATCTTTCTGTAATTTGGATCTTCGTATCTTACGCCTACTGGGAAATCATGTAAACATTAAATAAACCCAATAGGCTGGTTTGGCTTCCAATAAGGATTAATTATATCTTAGTTTGGATCAAGTGAAAGGTATTGTTTTATAATTACGGGGAAAAGGAAATGATTTAAAAAAAAATTGGATTATTTGGATAAAATGCAGTCTATGGGAAACAGCCTTTCCATAATTCGAAGCATTCTGGATAACCGGTTTCCAGACAACAGATCCTATACCTGTAATTGCATTTGTATCTGATGTTTTTGTGCATAGGGGACTAGACAACTATCTCTTCTTTCTAGCATCATAAATAAACCACAGCTTGGTTACTGACACCCACCTCCAGTTCCTTGCAATATATCGCTGATTCCTCTCATTCTTACCTGTAATTCTCCTGATGAATGTGCTTCTGCTGAGCCCACATCTATCCATCTTCTGCTCCGTTGGCCAGTGAAGTATCGCACCGCAGCCAAAAGTGGGCAGACGCATAGTTGCTAAGTAATAAATTGTTCTGCCGCTGCATTTATTGTGCTTGAGGTTGGAATGTAACTGAAGTACAGTGTATATATCATTTCGAACTTACAGGAACTAAAAACATTTATATTTAATTTGGGGGGGGGGGTGGCAAAGTGGAAGAAAAGTTTGTCTTATTTAGTAACTACCAGCAAGGACTTGTTTAATTAAAGGCGGCAGGAAAGAACTTAATCACTATCCTTTACTTATTAAGAATTTACCTAAAAAGAGAAGTAAAGCTTAACTAAAGAAGTAGCTAGAAATGTTGTACATTATGTTTTGTGCTTCTGTACCAGCCCAAGGCAACCACAGCCCTTTAGCAGTAAAGATCTGTGTCTCCAAAGATGCCCCAGTAGCTCCCCATTTTCTTTTCTGCTGAGTCGCTGCACATGCTCTGTGCTGCTGTCGCTTACTGAGCTTAGGGACCCACTCACAATATACAGTACACATAGAATAGAAATGTCACAATATAAGGCTGATTAGTAATTAATACAGATAATTACTACATGGCAGCACAGAAACCAGTGCAATTAGCATCAGAATTTAATAATCAGCCCTGTAGCATCAGCTTATATTACAGATCAACCTCATTTTCTGCTGGATAATTAGTGACGACCCCTAAGCTTTAAGTAAACATTAAATAAACCCAATAGGCTGGTTCTGCTTCCAATAAGGATTAAGTATATCTTAGTTGGGATCAAGTACAAGCTACTGTTTTATTATTACACAGAAAAAAAAAATTAAAAAATTGGATTATTTGGATAAAATGGAGCACGGCTATAGGACACGGCCTTTCCGTAATACGGAGCTTTCTGGATAATGGGTTTGCAGATAACTGATCCTTTACCTGTATTATCCATGGTAAAACTGATCAGATAAGCTTTTGCTGGCATCATACACATGATCTGCTCATCCGATTTCCGTCAGTCCTTGAGGCTAAACTGTCAGTTGCAAATTGGTTGTGATTTCTACTTTCTTGTTGTCACCCAACCTAAAGACTTCATTGGATACCTTTTCCACTGTGCTGCAATGTGAGTGTCCCTCTCACAACACATAAAGGTAAAGAAGCTTGGCAGCTGTCCTCTCTGATCAGCCGTGAGTTGTGTAATCATCTGACGTATTTGTTTTGCACATTAGTGTAACACGTACAAAGCTGAGCTGTGCGAATATAATGGCAGTGACAGTTGCAATTGACTTATTTATTGGAAACCCTTTAACCCGCCATGGATCGCTGGTCACGGTTGAACATCTGACCAGTTTCTCCGGCTGATATCAGGTTGGGCATGAAAAAGATGTTCTTCTAAAGTAATCAGGGGTGGATTAAAACGAGTTTCACACGTCAATTCATTTGGATTCTATAAGCAGACAGTACAGAAGTTGTTTGGATTCACTCTGCTTCTCAATGCAAAGTAAGAAAACATTTTTTAGAGACCTTCAAACAATTCTAGGATATAATGAAAAAGTAATAGTTTATAGGCTTTTTGTGGATAAGCAGTTATGCACTTGGACTTATTGAACAATGCCGGGTGTATCTGGTGCAATGAGTAAAGGTGCAGTATTTTATTGTGTTTGCTATCCACCTCCACTACATCCATCATATTAAGTATAAAGCCTCCCTTGGGCATTGGTGATGTGTGGGTCGGGAAATATTCCCCGACCCGCACCCGACCCTAACCCGCCCTCCCTTGGCCCACGCCCACCCGCATCTGACTGGCGCGTTTTTTTTATAGACCCGGGCTCACCCGCCCACCGATGACATCACAAAAGGGGCTGGGCAAGGAGGTTCTAGTAAAGACGAACCAGGAAGTCGTAAGCCAGTATTTGGCGGTGGCGGGTGGGGAGAGCAGGAAAGAGCTCAACCCACCCGCGAGGAAGAGTGCAAGGTCGGCCCGAACCCACGGGTAAACCCTCGGGTCACACGGGTATCTGGCCCAGCACATGTATTCGGGGGTGCTCTTAAGCATATCATACTGTTAAAAGGTTGTTCACCTTCAGTTTTTTTTTTTTCAGTTGAGTTGTTT
This sequence comes from Xenopus laevis, assembly GCF_017654675.1. Taxonomy (NCBI): domain Eukaryota; kingdom Metazoa; phylum Chordata; class Amphibia; order Anura; family Pipidae; genus Xenopus; species Xenopus laevis. Next base: position 169,215,789 of record NC_054373.1, read on the forward strand.
TCAGACTATTCTCCAGACTTTTTTTCAATTGCTTTCAAGTATTTACTGCTTTTCCAAAATCTCAGTTAAAAGTCCCTGTCTCTGGTGTTTGAGTCTGGCAGGTCAGTAATTCAGGTGCAGACTCTGAACTGTTACCATTTTGCAACATTTAGTTGATCCATTTTTCAGCAGCATCTCTGGAGTATTAGCAACTATTGTATCAATTCTAACAGCTGCCTTTAGGTCAAAGTCACACGTTGCGTTTTTAAAAACGTGAAATATGCCCAAAATGAAGCCTTAGTGGAAATATTGAAATACGCACTATAGCAATTACAATTGGGCCCTTGCAAACTCACAGTAGAGACGCAAAGGAAACCATATTATTTAACCTTATGGGATCCGCAAGATTTGGAAACACATTTTGCTCAAATACACCGCATATTTTCAACATGGTTGCCAAACTCTTGCTATATGGATTGCGCATTTATGTATTTGCAGCATTGTATGCTGGTGAAGTAATTACGTTGTGTATTGATGATCAGTACGGCTACATTTTGCATGTAAATTGCTTTTCCGCTTGGCTTTTTTTCACAAAAGTTTACTAAAACTCTTCAAAGTGGAATTGTGGGGAATGAGATACAACAAAAATGCATGTAGGGAAAAGAAAATTACAGGCCGAAAAACGGTATAGTTTCATTACACTCAACCGCACATTTTTAAAAACGTAATGTAAATATGCCACGTGTGACCTCGTCCTTACTGTAACTAAGGGATCCTGATATAAAGATAAGAAATGTATCAACTAAATATATTAATTTAGAACAGTTTATAGAGTCGGCACCCCGTCCCCCAGAGTTGCTTTAGAAAGGGAAAAATTACACTTTAATATTAGAAAAATGGTCACACATAGAAATGACAGAACAACCCTCACTTTACATCCCCTGAATTTTAGTTTCCCCTCATATTACATTGTTGTTTTGTGGTCCCACCTGTATATTATGCATAATATATTTCCTTGATTTTATATTTTCCTGAATTTAACGCCATTTTTTTCTGGTCCCCTGAAAAATGTAAAATGGGAGTTCTACTGTAATTGGAAAAAGTATTTATTTCTGGTGAACTATTTGAAACCAACTCATCTGGAAAAAGTGTTTAAAGGGGATGTAAAGGCAAAAAAATAAAATCCCATTTTTACTTTCTTTAATGAAAAAGAAATCTATCTCCAATATACTTTAATTAAAACAGGTGTACAGTTTTCATAATAAACCTAAATTTATACAGTGAAATTCTCCCTTTGTTTTACTTGCTCGGACAGTTGCAGATAGGAAACTTCAGACGGTCCCTAACTGCTCTGCAGGGAAAACAATCGTACTTTCAAACAGCAGGGGAAACCCCCAACTTACTTCCCAGAACTCGAGCAGCTTTGTTTGTTTCCCTGTATAGAAGCTGGCGACTGTGTAGAGATTTGTATGCGCAGACCCAGTGCAGTCTGCATATGCTGATTATTAATCAGTCTTGCTGTATTGGCTTCTATGGCAGATATTATTTGTGTGGTTTGATAATTTATGACGATCCCTAAGCTTAACCTCCCAAATGAAGCCCAGACCACACTGAGCATGTGCACAGTCTTTGTATTGCAAAGATGTTTAACAAAGTTACAAGATGACAGCCCCCTGCGCCAACTTTGAAAACATAAATCATTTGTTTAATTAGGCTTGTGGTGCAGTAAGATCATGTTTATTTTTAGTATACAAAAGACAGCATTTCTAGCATTATTCTATTTTAGACTGTAGTTCCCCTTTAAGGTATATTACACTAAAATACATGCAATGTAATTGTCCTCCATGGCTATGTTCAGTGCTTGTAGCTGCACATCCAGTAGGACTTCAGCTTTTGAAGCTACTTGTGCCTCTTGGTGGATATTCAAAAAACATATCCAGCTGGTGAGGCCTGAGGCTGCAAACACAGGTGCAAACAAAGGTGGCCATACACAGAGAGATCTGCTCTTTATGCGATGTTGCCAAACGAGCAGATCTCTCCCCAATATGCCCACCTCGAGGTGGGAGATATCGGACTGATCTGACGATCGGATCATAATGCAGGACTATGGGCAGTCGGATCCAGGGACATTGTCAACGAACAGATGCGGCCCTCGATCTGACGGGATTTTTAACCCTGCCGATCGACATCTTGCAATTTCGGCTATATGTTGATCGGGGAATCCCATCGTAGGGCCCCACACATGGGCCAATAAGTTGCCAACTCGGTCTGTTGGCAGCTTTTAACAGCCCGTGTATGGCCACCTTAAGAAAAGGCACCTACAATTGACTTGGGATAAGCTTGTAACAACTTCATCATAGAGGCTACATAACCCAGAGCAAAAACAAAATAACCTCATTTTACCCTTCATCATGAAGTATAGCATGATTCAAGTTGGAAGCCCTTTTATTTAAACCTTGTCCTTCTGAGAAATTGCAGGACACGTCTGGGCCTAAGGTTGATGGTGCTTCTTCAATCGCCTAAACCCCCCTCCCACTCATCTCCTTCATACTACTCTGCAATCCGCTCCCCTCCATGCAACAAGCAAACTGTTTAAGGTACCCGATCCCAGACTTACAAACAGTCTGCAACTAGGGGTAGCCAGACAAAAGTGGTATGTGCCCAGTCAATCAACAGTTCTTCTTTAATATTCCTTCTCCTCAGGCTCCATACAAGCTGTTGGTTCTACAACTGGGCGTATTGTCCTTCAGTAGTGAAATGCACACACTTACATGGCCAAAAATATATTGATGTACTGTATTTGTATCCTCTTACATTAATTACTTCCCTAACCAATCATCTTATCCTGTCCTATGTATTATGGAGTTGTACTGGACACATTTGAAAAGATCCTTGAAATATGAATTGAGCCAGCAAACCCAGCAGCAAGAAGTCTTAAAGCGATTCTGTCAGGATTTTTATAATGTAGTTTTTATTTCTAAATTACACTGTTTACACTGCAAATAATTCACTCTACAGTATAAAACTTCATTCCTGAACCAGCAAGTGTATTTATTTTAGTTGTAATATTGGTGTGTAAGTGCATCTCAGGTCATTTTGCCTGGTCATGTGCTTTCAGAAAGAGCCAGCACTTTAGGATGGAACTGCTTTCCTTCTGGAGCCTTCTGGCTTTCTTACTCAATGTAACTGAATGTGTCACAGTGCGACCTGGATTTTACTATTGAGTGCTGTTCTACCATCTGTTGTTAGGGAGCTGCTATCTGGTTACTCTTCCATTGTTCTGCTGATGGGCTGCTGGGGGGAAGAGAGGGGTGGTATCACTACAACTTGCAGTACAGCAGTAAAGAGTGAACAAAGCAGTAAGGTAACTAGAGGGGGGCTGTGGTGCAGAACGTGCAGCCGGGCCCACCCGCCCCCCTCCGTACGCGATTCTCTCTGCGCCATCAGTGTGGCTGCAGCGGCTCAATCGATTTGCCAGCTGTGGGGGCCCTGAAGGGGTGCGGGCCCTGGCCCAATCGCATCCCCTGCTCCCCCGGTAGTTCCACCACTGGAATGAAGTGTATCAGAGCACAAGTCACATGACTAGGGACAACTGGGAAACTGACAATATGTCTAGCCCCATGTCAGATTTCAAAATTAAATATAAAAAAAAAATCTGTTTGTTCTTTTGAGAAATGGATTTCAGTGCAGAATTCTGCTGGAGCAGCACAATTAACTGATATTTTGAACAAAAAACATTTGCTCCCATGACAGTATCCCTTTAAAGTAAATGTGGTCTTGAAAGGACAATATATAACAATTAATAAATATTTATCATCAATATAAATAAATAGCTTCCTCCAAGGTCTGTGGAGTCCCATAATGGCAATACGGCAGTGACAGTAAGCTGAAAAAAATTCAACTTCAGTATTGCAGAAGATAATTGAACTGAGATATTGAATATTCACTCTTGTGTTCTCCTTTTCCATAGGAATCAAGAAGCACAGAAGTAAGGATTAAGTCATTAATCAGTTCTTTGAAGCATATGGTCTACGAGTATGTCTGCCGCTCACTGTTTAAGGTATGTGGGGAGTTTAGTTTTTAATGATCCGTGTATAAAGCTCAGTGGGTAGCGCTATAGTCGCGAGTTTGATCCCGACCTGGGCATGTTTCCCTGTGGGTTTCTTCTATGTTCCCCTATTTTCTGCTGCACTCCAAAAGCATACAGGAAAAGGAATTGCCTTCTGATTAAAACGACCCTGTAGTGTCAAGTGAACTTGGATGGTAAAATTCACTGGAGCAGTGACTGCTAATCATTATAATGAAGTCAAGAGGATCAAGAGGGCAAATAAAACCCCACAGTACATAGTGGAGTCATTCATCCGCCATTGTCCGTTTGCTTACAGATATTTCACACTGTTGCACTAGCAAAAGCTGCAGCAGCTCAAAATCATATTAGTCTGTTTCTTTCTCTGCTTAGGGATTCTGCTTGTTATTGTTGCAGGCGTATCAAGAGCATTTGAGATATTTTGTCATTCTGAACTTGTGTGTTTGCTGGTACTTCAGCAGTCACATACAGTACAGTAAAAGAGAATGCTTTTACAGAATACATTCCAAAGAGCGCTACTTCTATTCCATTTATATTGAAAAATACTGACCCCACTTATCTAATGGCAGTACTCCTAAAGACTCTGTCACACACGCTGCTTTTCTGCTAGCAGAGAACACGCTGATTCAGCCCAGTGTATGCAGTAACTGGGATCTACTTGTCACCGTGCATTTGGGGCAGTTTTGAGACAGAAAATAAACACCTAAACGGCATCTATTGGCGTTAAATTGTTTCCCACACCAGAGGTGCAGGCTAATAGAGTCCATGTTCCAGTTGGGGGGAACCATACTATGGGTATGAGACCTGTTATCCAGAATGCTCAAGACCTGGGGTTTTCCAGCTGACAGATCTTTCCGTAAATAGGATCTTGATACCCAAAGTCTACTAAGAAATCGTTTAAGAATCAAATAAATACAGTAGGATTGTTTTGCTTCCAATAAGGATTAATTATACCTTAGTTGGGATCAAGTACAAGCTACTGTTTTATTATTACAGAGAAAAAGGAAATCATTTTTAAAAATGTGAATTATTTAATTATAATGGAATATATGGGAGATGGCCTCAGGGTTGGACTGGCCCGGCGGGACACCCGTTGGGCCCCCCGCCGAGCCAGACCCCTTCTCCGGATCTCCTGGTCTGAAAAAAAAAAACAATTGGCAAAGCCGTGCAGCGTTGTGCGGCTCCCTGCGCACATATGCGTCGTGCGGCTCCGTGCACTGAAGCATGCCATGCGGCTCTGTGCGCTCATGCGTGCCTTCTTGTGCACATGTGCGGCGTCGAGTATAGAGGCCAGGGGATCCAGAGGGGGGCCCTGGACAGCGGTCCCGGTGGCCCCTGGGCCCCCCAGTCTGACCCTGGTTGCGGAGCTTTCTGGATAATGGGTTTCCGGATAATGGATTCCATACCTGTTTATAAAAAACGTGGGGCGCACACGTTACTTGATGAACACAGGAAATGACACTATGCAGGCTTAAAAATATTTAGCAGGACTGCGTCCAATTTGTGTTGATATGTATGGACAGTTGCGTTAATTTTGGTGAATTGGATGCAGTTGTGGTAGACACACCGCAATTGTCAAGAGCATCACCCCTTTGTAACCGCAATAGGATTGCTACCTGTCTTGGTCAAAACTGCCTGCCCGGTTTTCCTAGCAGCGATCGGGCATTGTCATAGCTCCGCCCCTGACCACAAATCCACCCACATTACGTCATGGCCTGCCCCCTGCCTGAAGTTAGACAAGCCAAAAGTGTTAAACCTAGACCACAATGATACTGCAATTTTTTTTCACATTGCATTGTGGGGTAAAAAGGAAAGCAGTTGGGCTTGATTTTGCATTTCTCACTGAACTAATATAAATGCAAGTTATACAGTAAATGGCAGTGTGTTAGGAGTTTCCTTAAATGAGAAGGATCTAGGGGTCTTTGTAGATAACACGTTGTCTAATTCTGGGCAGTGTCATTCTGTGGCTACTAAAGCAAATAATGTTCTGTCTTGCATAAAAAAGGGCATTAACTCAAGGGATGAAAACATAATTATGCCTCTTTATAGGTCCCTGGTGAGGCCTCATCTGGAGTATGCAATGCAGTTTTGGACTCCAGTCCTTAAGAGGGATATAAATGAGCTGGAGAGAGTGCAGAGACTAAGTGCAACTAAACTGGTTAGAGGGAGGGAAGACTTAAATTATGAGGGGAGACTGTCAAGGTTGGGGTTGTTTTCTCTGGAAAAAAGGCGCTTGTGAGGGGACATGATTACACTTTACAAGTACATTAGAGGACATTATAGACAAATGGCAGGGGACCTTTTTACCCATAAAGTGGATCACTGTACCAGAGGCCTCCCCTTTAGACTAGAAGAAAAGAACTTTCATTTGAAGCAACGTAGAGGGTTCTTCACAGTCAGGACAGTGAGGTTGTGGAATGCACTGCCGGGTGATGTTGTGATGCTGATTCAGTTAATGACTATAAGAGGGACTTGGATGATTTCTTGGACAGACTTAATATCAAAGGCTATTGTAATACTACATTCTACAAATAGTATAGGGATAAATATAGGGGCAGATTTATCAGAGGTCGAAGTGAAGATTTGAATTAAAAACATTCTAGGGAATATTACAAATTTGATTTGAATTTGAAAAAAAATTAGAAAATTAGAATTTCAAAATTTATCAAAATTTATAATGTACTCTTTAAAAATTTGACCATTCGTCATCTAAAACCTGCCGAATTGCTGTTTTAGATTATGGGGCCTCCTAGAATCCATTTGGAGTCAATTGGTGGACTTTTGGGGGAAAAACTTTGAATCGTACGATTCAAATGCGCTGTTACTACGATTCTTATTTTTCTAATGCGATTGAAAACTGACCTATTCGATCGAAAACTGATTATTCGGCCAAAAAAAAACCTTCAATTTAATTTCGGTTGGTCTTTTTGAATTTTGAAGTTTGAAATTCGACCCTTGATATATCTGCCCCATAGTGTATGTGAGAGGGTGTAGGTATGTACACTGGGGTTGGTTTGGAGGGGATGAACTTGATGGATTTTGGTCTTTTTTCAACCCAATTTAACTGTAACTTGCGGCTGCACAAGTTTTCCGTGGTGATTCGCGCCAGATATTTGCAATTTGCATTCTTGTAAATGAGGCCCACTGTGCTTTTAGGCCAAGTGAACGCTGGAGCTTTATACTTGTGTGCGCTGCCTGCAGGTGTTGTTTCGTTTTGGCAGAATATAATTTCGTGGATTAATTTCTATATACCTGCATCTATATATAATTCTATATATCAAACTGCAGTGGTTCAGAACCCTGTCTGAAGCCCATAGCTTACATTATTTGTTATTTATTAGCAGAGTTAAGAAAGATTCACTACAGAGTAAACCACTCCACTGCAGTAATAGAAATAGTTTTTTTTTGCTTTTTAATTGTCGTAAATGCACAAGAGATATGATCCCATTGAGATGCATACTGTTGCTATTTACTTTGTATTGCATATATTAAAGCCAAGCATTGTATGTATCAATATGTTTTTATTTTGGTGTTGGTGTCAGTAATAATAACTGGGTTTACTTACCAACAGCAGGAAAGTACCTCAGCTCTGAAACCTCTCCTGGATGCTTTTATTTCACATGCCATCGTTCCGCTACTTTCCGCAAAAGACCCAACTCTGCAGTATTTCCTAATCTCAAGGTCTTATTTTTCGGCCTCCCCTGTGTATTTGTTCTGTGTGTCTTTATTTTCCACATTTTTATGCTTCTTCTTATTTGTGCTTTATGCTCCTCACACTTAAGAGTCCAGAGAGAATTCTTTTGTGAGCTTGCGAGTGTTTTGCTTCCCAATGGAGCAATCCAGCGGCAACGGTTTTCTATCACCCGTTTTATAGTGTTGCCTTAAAATGACATTGGCTGTCAAGTGTCGGTCCTTTCTGAAGAAGGACGTCTGTACATCCACAACTTCTTTTTTATTCACTTTTTTATTGTTAATAACAGCACCTCCTCTATTATGAGACCATGTACAGGTATAGGATCGGGAAACCCATTATCCAAAAAGCTCTGTATTACAGAAAGGCTGTCTTCCCAATTTAATCCAAATAATCCAAATTTTTAAAAATGTTTTCCTTTTTCTCTGTAATAATAAAACAGTATCTTGTACTTGATCCCAACTAAGATATAATTAATCCTTATTGGAAGCAGAACCAGCCTATTGGGTTTATTTAATGTTTACATGATTTTCTTGTACATGTATGGGATCCGTTATCCGGAAACCCATTATCCAGAAAGCACCGTATTACGGAAAGGCCATCTCCAATAGACTGAATCTTATCCAAATAATCCAAATTTTTAAAAACGATTTGCTTTTTCTCTGTAATAATAAAACAGTAGCTTGTACTTGATCCCAACTAAGATATAATTAATCCTTATTGGAAGCAAAACCAGCCTAGTGGGTTTATTTAATATTTACATGATTTTCTTGTACAGGTATGGGATCCGTTATCAGGAAACCCGTTATCCAGAAACTACGAAAAGGCCGTCTCCCATAGACTCTATTTTATCCAAATAATCCAAATTTTAAAAAATGATTTCCTTTTTCTCTGTAATAATAAAACAGTACCTTGTACTTGATCCCAACTAAGATAAAATTAATCCTTATTGGAAGCAAACCCAGTTTATTGGGTTTATTTAATGTTTACTGTACATGATTTTCTAGTACACTGGAGGTATGAAGATCCAAATTACGGAAAGATCTATTATCTAGAATACTACAGGTCCTGAGCATTCTGGAAAACAGGTCCCATACCTGTCGACTTAAGGTATGAAGATCCAAATTATGCTAGGATCCGTTATCCGGAAAACTCCAGGTCCCTAGCATTCTGGATAACAGATCCCATAGCTGTACAAAAGTAGCAGAATGCAGCAAGTCTATTGCTAGATTTAATATGAGATGAAACAATGGGATTGTAGAATTCAAGGTCACCTTATCCTTTATATTGCAGGGTAAAAACAAGCCAGTCACAGTTTTAGCATGCAGAATATGCTGCCTGGGCAATTTACCCAGGGATATATCATACCCTCATTGATTTCACAGACATGTGAATGGGAATGTTAACATTTAATGTTTGATAAATTCTTGCCTGAAGCACTCTATTCTGCCTCAGTAACAGTGACATTATTTTCCCTCTTGATACAACGAGGATTACACTGCCGGCTTCCAGAATCGCCAGGAATTGACATTCTTGTCACTATATCTAGACTATATCTGACTAGAGCACATTGCAGTAGATACTTGTGATGGGGAGTAGTGCCTGGGTGCAGGAACAGAAGCTGAGAACAATAAATGATATACGATAGTAAAACCCTCTATTACAGTTTACAAGGATTTTAGAAGTCATTTTGGCGTTCTCTGACCTCTTCCAATAGTGTGTGCATTGCAGTAGTGTGTGCATTAAAGGGTTAGTTCATCTTTAAGTAAATTTTTAGCATGTTATAGAATGGCTAATTCTAAGCAACTTTTCAATTAGTCTTAATTTTTTTTATATTTTTAAAATTATTTGCCTTTTTCTTCTGACTCTTTTCAGCTTTTAAATGGGGGTCACTGACCCCCATCTAAAAAAACAAATGCTCTGTAAGGCTACACATTTCTTGTTATTGCTGCTTTCTATTACTCATCTTTCTGTTCAGGCCTCTCCTATTCATATTCCAGTCTCTTGTTCATATAAATGCATGGCTGCTAGGGTAATTTGGACCCTAGCAACAAGACTGCTGGAATTGCAAACTGGAGAGCTGCTGAATAAATAGCTAAATAACTCAAAAAACACAAATAAATAAAAAAAAAATGAAAACCAATTATAAACTGTCTCAAAATACTCTCTCTAACATTTTTCCCATTAGCTCCTAAGAAAGTGACAGAACTGAACACTGCTGTTTTTAGAATTAATTCCAGGAAAATCTAGGGCAAAAGACTATTGTTTAAATAAAATGTAGACCTTCAGGCTGGGCCACCAGTCCACTGCTTTGGGCACCACCTTAGGTGGGCCAGCCCCACAGTTTGGGAAGCAAAAGCAGTATCACCAAAACATGAAATTGTTTTAGAGGAAAGACAATATCATGTACTCTTACCCTGCAATGGTAAAACGGGTGTGTTTGCTTCAGAAAGACTACTATAGTTTATATAAACAGCAACCATTCAAGCACAGGATACACAGGAGATAACGATAAGTACTACTATAGTTTATAGAAACAAGCTGCTGTGTAGCCACGGGGGCAGGCATTCAAGCACAGGATTCACAGTAGATAACAGATAAGTACTACTATAGTTGATATAAACAAGCTGCTGTGTAGCCATGGGGGCAGCCATTCAAGCACAGGATACACAGTAGATAACAGATAAGTACTACTATAGTTTATATAAACAAGCTGCTTTGTAGCCATGGGGGCAGCCATTCAAGCACAGGATACACAGTAGATAAGAGATAAGTGCCGAAGAATCCCATTGTATACTACAGAGCTTATATGTTATCTGCTGTGTATCCTTTATCATTGATTTCCTTTTAATTGCACTCCAAAGTGACAGACATTCTACATTCAACATACAAGGAAAATATTCACATCAGTTCCTTCTTACGGCCCGCTATGAGACAGCAATTTGGCTGAAGGGCGTGCTTGAGAGATTGGATTTTTCTGATTTAGGTTCCTTTTGTCAATATTCCCTGGAACCACAGAGAGGGACACTTCTTTGATTGCAAAGTAGCAGGCCACATGTGTGAATGATGTTTGAACTACAACCCAAATCAGAGAAAATGACTCAAGACTTTCAAGAGGTCTACTTTGAGATTCGTATAATCATCATTGTTTCACGGACTATTCTCACTTTATCCAAATAATCCAAATTTTGAAAAATGGTTTCCTTTTTCTCTGTAATAATAAAACAGTTGATTGTACTTGATCCCAACTAAGATATAATTAATCCTTACAGAAAGCAAACCCATCCTATTGGATTTATTTATTGTTTACATGATTTTCTAGTAGACTTAAGGTATGAAGATCCAAATTACAGAAAGATCCCTTATCCAGAAAAACCCAGGTCCAGAGCATTCTGAATAACAGGTCCCGTACATGTACTTTTGGGCTTTGTTGGGCTTCCTCCTCCCCTCTTAGTTCTGGTGTAAAGCCTTTGTTTCTTCTTTGCTGTTGCCCATGCAATGAAGGCGTCCTCCACTATCTCAAATTCCACTAAGCTTTAAACCTTTTTAGTGGCTTTTCAAACCAAAAATTCCACAGAAAAAAGCCCATATATATTCTAACTACTACTTTTTTACAAACCAAAATACCCTTTTTGGGTGGAGGGGGAGCAAAAAATATCCTTATGAACTGAACGTTTCATCAACGGGGACAGGGGCATATTTATATTAAGGAACCTGAGGGTCTGTGCCTTGGGGGGTGGCCCTCGGGTGCCTATAAATTAATTTTTTACATTAAAAAATAAAAATCGCCCAGCCTCTTCCACGGATTTCCATAGGAAATCCGGTGAAAGCGCTGGGGGGTGAAAGGTATGGGGCCGGGCTGGTTAGCGGAAGTGATGTCATGCCGCGTGACATCACTTCCGCTACATCAGTGTGTGTGACGTCACAAGCATGATGAGCTGACGTCATGCGCGTCACATAGGCGGTGTGTTTAGGTCCGGTGCCTAGGGCAGTATCGGACCTAAATAAAGTCCTGAACGCGAAAATATTAAATTTAGGGATGCACCGAATCCACTATTTTGGATTCGACCAAACCCCTGAATCCTTCCTGAAAGATTTGACCGAATCCGAATCCTAATTTGCATATGCAAATTAGGGGTGGAAAGGGGATATATTTGACCGAATCCAAATCCTAATTTGCATATGCAAATTAGGGGTGGAAAGGGGATATATTTTTTACTTCCTTGTTTTGTGACAAAAAGTCACGAGATTTCCCTCCCTGCCCCTAATTTGCATATTAGGATTCAGATTCAGTTTGGCCTGGCAGAAGGATTTGGCCGAATCTGAATCCTGCAGAAAAAGACAGAATCCTGGCTAAATCCCGAACCGGATCCTGGATTCGGTGCATCCCTAATTATATTCCATCCAAATTTGCAAAGGATAAGGAAACCCAGCCTTTAGTAAATATGCCAAATGATCTAGCATCAGCATGTAATCAGAGACGAGTTTCCTTGTCGATTCCTAATCAAACGATTTCTGGACACAGATTCACTTGTTAGAGATGTGAAATTGCTACACAACGTTGAATTGCTGCGCTTGTTACCTGTCAAGTCCCACTGAGCTGCTGAGAACTTGTGATTTATCCGTCTTGTAAATACGTGTTGTGTCGATAAGTCTTCCACTCCTCTCCTTGAGTACAATAATTGTAATGTGTCGCCTTTTTTCTGCAGGCCGATCAGCTAATGTTCGCGCTGCATTTTGTCCGTGGAATGCATTCAGAACTTTTCCAGGAAAACGTAAGTCTGGAAGGAATCTTTATCTTCATTGTTTATTTTGTAAATTCACTAAAGCATAAAGACATTATTTCTGTCCTGTTTGTACTTTATACAACCCAACTGTATTTCATGAAAGTTAAAAAAAAAAAACATGTTTGGGGTATAGGATGTAAGACATTTTGCTAAGGGGCATATTTATCAAGGGTCGAATTTCGAATTGAAAAAACTTCGAAATTCGAACATCAAATAGTGTAGTCCGACTGAAGACCAACCGAAATTAAGTTGTTTTTTTTTTTGTCGAATAGGTCAGTTTTCGATTAAATAGGTCTGAATTCAGCCAAATTAAAATCCTACAAATTGAAGGAATAACGCATTCGATCACATTCGATAATTTTTTAATTTTTTTTCAAATTCAAATCGAATTTGGACTATTCCCTAGTCGAAGTACACAAAAAAACAGCTCGAAATTCGAATTTTTTTCATTGAAAATTCACCTCAACCTTTGATAAATCTGCCCCTAAGTGTGCTGGCACTAGCGACCAGCAGATTAAAGGTCCCCATAGACTGTGAATGATCGATTTCAGTGCAATCCGACCAATCTGTCAAATTATCGTGAGATTAGTGGGAATCGAACGATCGCGAATCTTACGATTTTTTGTCCGACATCTGTCAGAAAATTGATCGGCCAGGTTAACAAATTCTTACCGGTCCCAGTGCAATCTATCTATGTTTGCAGGGCGAAGCAGGCAGCTACCCTCAGTTTTCCTGGCAATATCGCTTGAAATGGTCTTTTTAGTTGATGGACAAATCGTACATTTAGGGGCAGATATACTAAGCTCGAGTGAATAATTTGAATGGAAAAAAATTCGAATTTCGAAGTTTTTTTATGGGTCCAATTCGATCGAATCGAATGATTCAAACAATTCGAAGTAAAAATCGTTAGACTATTCGACCATTCGATAATCGAAGTACTGTCTCTTTAAAAAATACTTGGTCTTCATACTTCGCCACTTTAAACCTACCGAGGTGCAATGTGAGCCTATGGGGACTTTCCCCAGCACTTTTTTGCAAGTTTTTTTTGATTGAATAAAAATCCTTCGATCGATCGCTTAAAATCGTTCGAATCGTTCCAAATCGAACACGATTTTTATTCGATCGTTCGATCGAAGCTTTGCGCTAAAATCCTTTGAATTCGATATAAGCTGATGCTACAGGTTTGCTGATTATTAAATTCTGATGCTAATTGCACTGGTTTCTGTGCTGCCATGTAGTAATTATGTGTATTCATTACTAATCAGCCTTATATTGTGACATTTCTATTCTATGTGTACTGTACTTTGCATTTTCCATATTTGATCACAAACACTTATTTATATATATTTATTAGACATGCAGTGCTCTGAAATAGCATTGGAACAAAGTTTTATTGCCAATGCATGGTTATTTTGTATCAGCCATTTATAGCCATTCTAGGACAGGTATGGGACTTATTATCCAGAATACTTGGGGCCTGGGGTTTTCTGGATAAGGGATCTTTCTGAAGTTTGGAGGTCCATGCGTTGTCTTTTTAAAAATTATGTAAACATTAAAAAAAACAAATAGGATTGTTTTGCATTTAATAAGAATTAATCAGATCTAAGTTAAAACTCTTCTTCTCATTGACTTGTATAATATCTTATAGTTCATTGCTAATTAGAATCTTTATTGTACATTACTTGCCTACACTTAGCAATGGATGAATATATGGAGTAACCTATGACATGCTGAAGGCGGCAGCTTTGTAAATGCTAAATGAGGATCTACTGCTCAGCCTGCCTTAGATTATTTTCTTTCATGCTGCCCGTCATCCCTTTACAGTGGAGATAAAATAGATTTATCTTTCATGGCAACGGCAGTGTATCAGAACAGAGCATTCCATTCTTGAGATTTAAGGCTTTAATCCCTCTGCTTTCAGCCCTTCTAGGAAACGTTTGGAACAATCTAAGCACTGCAATAATATTCCTTAATCCTTGTGCTGTTTTATAGTAACCATTTCTGCTATTTCTTTGCATTGGTTTGCATGTTATTGTAATAAAGGGTGGTATACAGTGGGCTAGCTGAACAGCCAGACTAGGTCACACCTTCTAGACTAGTCTCAGTGACTCCTTATCATTTTCACTAGTCACTACTTTGAAGGCTAAGGCTAGGGCCACTCGGGGCTGAAATCAGCTAAATGAAAAATGCTGACTGATTTCAACCCTACCGCAGGCAGTAGCCTCCTCTCTTTTCTGCATTCGTAAGTGCTGAATTGGCTTTGGCGCAAACCGACTCGGCGGGTTTCAGTGAAGAAGGACGAGTCTCTGCATTTTGAGCCGAAACACGAATAAATTTTGAGCTGAAATACGAACAAATTCAATGCAGGAAAAAGATGAGACTACTGCCCACGGAACGGCCAGGGGCGCTCCACCAATGAGGCAAGTTGAGGCACTCGCCTCAGGCGGCAAAAATGCCGCTCCTGGTAACTAAGAGCCGAATTGCCACTTTTTCAACCCGGAAATTCGGCCTTATAGCTCCTTAGTGCTCTGTGTGGACTCAGATCTAGATTTTGAGAGCTACCCTTCTGTGTGCTATAAAATAACCATTTTATTTTTCATGCTTAGGATCTGTTCTTTTATTGATATCAAGGCGGCACAGTTATCCAGAAACGTGTTATCCAGAAAGCTCCAAATTCCCACAGTCTCAATTTTATCCAAATAATCCAAATTTCCTTTTTCTCTGTAATAATAAAACAGTAGCTTGTACTTGATCCCAACTAAGATATAATTAATCCTTATTGGAAGCAAAACCAGCCTATTGGGTTTAATTAATGTTTACATGATTTTCTAGTAGACTTAAAGGAGAACTAACCCCCCCATTAAGAAAAGCCCTTACTTACTACCCTAGATAGTCCCTGCTCCCCCCCACATAGTTCATTACCCCTGAAAGTGTCCCGAGTACACTACTTACATATCGGTGAAGAGTAAGCGCAGTGGAGCTCATGGGCACCATCTTCCGGTTCTTCTATATTCTTCAGGTCCTCTTCCCTTCTGCAGTTTTCAGGCACTTTTGGAGCATGCTCAGTTGCTGCGAACCGAAAAACTGCTCCAACTGCGCATGCGCCAATACGGTGTTCACTTACAGATAAAGACCGAAGATCCAGAAGATGGTGCCCATGAGCTTCACAGCGCTTACTCTGGACCGATATGTGAGCAATGTGTTCGGGACACTTTCAGGGGTAATAAACTATGCGGTGGGAAGCAGGGTGGGGGACTATCTATGGTGCTTTTGGCGGTGCACTTGGGGCTTTTCTTATTTGGGGGTTAGTTCTCCTTTAAGCTATGAAGATCCAAATTACTGAAAGATCTGTTATCCAGAAAACCCCAGGTCCCGAGCATTCTGGATAACAGGTCCCATACCTATACATGAATTCATTGTATGGCTTTTTCTAAAGTGACCTCTTGCACATCTGTAGGCTCAGAAATGAATCATATATACACCTAAGTAGTGGGGGTCATTTATCAACACTGGGCAAATTTGCCCATGGGCAGTAATCCATGGCAACCAATCAAATTGCTGCATTCATTGTTTTTCTTTCAGCTGGCTTTAAAAAGCTAATCACTGATTGGTTGCTATAGGTAACTGCCCATGGGCAAATTTGCCCAGTAATGATAAATGAGCCCCACTATGGGCTCATTATGGTATAATCTATGTCTGTCATATTTCTGTGGATTGGATCATTGTGGAACAGCTGTTATTGATCAGAACTCCAGCACAGTAACATCAGCAGAGATACAGATGTTCTATTGGTTTGTATTGTTGAATGGTCTCTCGTGTTGGAGTGTAAGGAGCTAAATTTCAGCCTCAGCTGGAGAGAAACAGGTTGAATGTCACTGCTTTTGTAGCAATACAATGGACTCTTAGCCATCCGGGGAGAACAGAGAACAGTTTTATGGGACCTGTGACAAGTGTATTGCTAATATATGCATGAATTGAACAACGAGGACCCATGTATTATTATTATTATATGAGTTGTGTTGGCGCTATATAAATACATGTTAATAATAATAATAATAATAGAGATAGGGGATCACAGTTTGTAGATATTTTTGCATATGTTATAAATAAAATAATGCCAATGTAATGGAAAAGTCACCAAACTTTTGAGAAAGGAAAAGCGGTATCGCAGAATCGGCACACAATATTATATTCTCATAGAAATCAGGTTTATTGCCAACACTGTGGAAATTTGATTGAATATCCTGCAAATAGCCAATTATGTGGAAATGTAAGGCCTCCGGTCTCCTTGTGGGATTCACAAGCAGTTTTAATTTGGATTCATTAGCTTTGTAGATTGAGTGAAAGCATTGTCAGTCCTGCTCAGAAGAGGGAGATGTGATCAAGGCCAAGTGCTCTGTCAGCACTACTGTAAGTCACATGACTGGCTGATTGATTGCACCTCTGTGTTGCACATGAAATCTGGAAGCAAAATACCAGAGTTGCACGCTTAAGATTCCTGCAACACAAAGCAGCCGGGGGTTTTTGTCAGTTAAGTACTGTAACAGGTTTAATAAGCCATTCTAATATTAACAGAAACATAATTATGCGTCTAAGCATCTCCCAGAGCCAGCGGGAAGCCTAGAAGTATCAGACATATTTAGGACTTAAATTCCGGTACCTTGTTAAAAATGTTTATTTTACTAAAGGCAAATACAAATGTTATTGTACAATTATATACGGAGCAAATAGGGAATTGAGAATCTGACTTTGCTGAAAAAAAAATTCAGCAGTGAGGACGAAGGAAAGGCTAAAACTAAGTAAGCTTTATCAGAAAGGTCTATATAAATACACCAGTAAACCCTCAAATGAATGCTGCTCTGAGTCCTCTGTCAAAAGAAACATCACATTTCTTTCCTTCTATTGTGTACTCATGGGCTTCTGTATCAGACTTCCTGTTTTCAGCTGAAACCTCCAGGGCTTGGGCTTGAGCATGCTCAGTTTGTTCCTCTCTCTTTCTCCCCCTCCCTCCTGTAATCTGAGCCCAGAGCTATGAGTGAGCAGGGAGAGACTCAGGCAGGAAGTGATATCACAGCAAGCTAATATGGCAGCTGCTATCCTAAACAAACAGAGAGAGCTTCTAGAGCTGTTTACTCAGATATGGTAAAGCATTCTGCAGAATAAATATAGTGTTATAGCTTGTAATATTGTGGCTAATCTATTAGCAATAAACTGCTCGGTAGCTTTCTTTCTCCTTTAAACATTGAGCTTGAGTTGTCAAAACATTGAAAAAGTACCTTTTTGGAGAAATGCATGGTGTCCAATACAGGTATGGGATCTGTTATCCAGAATGCTTGGGACCTAGGGTTTTGCAGATACATTTGGATCTTCATACCTTAAAGAGGTTGTTCACCTTTAAATTGACTTTTAGTATGATGTTGAGAGTGATATTCTGAGACAATTTGCAATTGGTTTTAGTTTTTTTAATATTTGTGGTTTTTGAGTTATTTAGCTTTTTATTCAACAGCTCTCCAAGTTGCTAGGGTTTGTAGGATTCAAATTCCCCTAGCAGCCATGCATTGATTTGAATAAGAGACTGGAATATGAATAGGAGAGTCCTGAATAGAAAGACGAATAATAAAAAGTAACAATATATTTGTAGCCTTAGAGAACATTTATTTTTAGGTGGGGTCAGTGGCCCAAATGAAAACTGCAATGAGTCAGAAGAAGAAGGCAAATAATTAAAAAACGAATGAAAATAAATAATAAAGACCAATTGAAAAGTTGCTTAGAATTAGGCATTCGATAACACATTAAGTTAACTTAAAGATGAACCACCCCTTTAATTCTACTAGAAAATCATGAAAACATTAAATAAACCCAATAGGCTGATTTTGCTTCCAATAAGGATTAATTATATCTTAGTTGGGATCAAGTACAAGTTACTGTGTTATTATTACAGAGAAAAAGGAAATCATTTTTAAAAATTGGATTATTTTGATAAGATGGAATGTATGGGAGACAGCAATTTCGTAATTCGGAGCTTTTTGGATATCGGGTTTCCGGATAAGGGATCCTATACCTGTACAAGCTACTGTTTTATTATTACAGAGAAAATGGAAATCCATTTTAAAAATGTGGATTATTTAAATAATTTGGACTCTATGGGAGACGGCCATTCGGTAATTCAGAGCTTTCTAGTAGACATAAGGTATGAAGATTCAAATAATGGAAAGATCCATTATCCAGAACTCCAGGTTCCGAGCATTCTGGATAACGGGTCCCATACCTGTACTGTTTTATTATTACAGAGTAAAAGGAAATCATTTTTAAAAATCTAATTATTTGAGTAAAATGGGGTCTGATATATATTTATTGGAAGCAGAACCAGCCTAGTGGGTTTATTTAATGTTGAAAAGATTTTTTAGTAAAGCCAAATTACAAAAAGATCCATTATCTGGAAACCCCAGGTCCTGAGCATTCTGGATAATAGGTTCCATGCCTGTAATAAAAGGACAGTTTCCTATACGATGTGGCAGTTTATGTTGGTCCTATATGCAGGCTGAAGTTGAGCCAGGGGTTGTCTTCATTGGACTAATGTAACAAAGCACAGTGCAATTTTGTTAAACTGTACTAATATATTTTAAAGAAGTCTTGAACTGGATAATTAATTTAAGGAGACAATACGGCTTATTTTTTTTTAATTTTATTTTCCCTGTTGAAAAATAAATGCATAAAAGGTAATGCTTTTAACTGTATAATAACTGTTTAACTGTATCAATTTCTAGGAGTGGGACGTATTCACTGGAGTTATAATTGGAGATATGTTCAAGAAATCAGTAAGTAGCACATTCTCTATTCTTTCTTTCTTTCTTTCTTTCTTTCTTTCTTTCTTTCTTTCTTTCTTTCTTTCTTTCTTTCTTCTTTCTTTCTTTCTTTCTTTCTTTCTTTCTTTCTTTCTTTCTTTCCCTTTCCCTTTCCCTTTCCCTTTCCCTTTCCCTTACTCAGCCTTGCTGCTTCACTCTCACACAGTGCCCGTTGCAATAGCAGAGGACCCATATTTTTTCGCCTTGTTTCGCCACGAAAATGCCGCCCATAGACTTGTATGGCGTCAGTGACATTTCACTATCTGGAAATTTATGGCGAAATGGGTCAAATTCGCCAAAGCCTAATCAAATATACAAATTAAGTATCCCCCTAGTTGGGTGATATAATAACAAATACTTAGTTGGCCCCGGTGCAGGAACCTATAGAAACCAATCAGCAGGTGACATTTCCTGGTCCCATGTTTCAGTGTAAATATCTCATAGGTTACTGCCCCTGGGCAAACTTAGCATTTGTTATTATATTATAACCCGTATAGTGGGATACTTGTTTTGTATATTTGTATACAAGGATTTGTGTTGCTTGTTCTATAATGTGAACATTTATGAAATCTAAAGCAACCAGATTAGCTAAATGACATGTTGCCAAGTTATAAGTAATTCAACTGCTCCCTTGCACAAGCCTAGACTTTAGCACGGTGATCTACAATAAGTGGCTTAGGAACATCATGTTACTCACCAACCAATTGGATGTTACCAGGGTCGGACTGGGGGCCCACAAACGAAGGGCCCTTCTGGCAGACCTTAGGGGCCCCCTCCTGACCTCCAATTCCCCCAGCGCAGGTTTATTTTGGTATGGGGCAACCAGGAGAGCAGGTCTGGGCCGGCAGGGGCCCACCGGGTTTTTTCCTGGTGTCTCGTCAGCCCAGTTCGACACTGGGGTCAGATTTATTAAGGGTCGACTTGAAGTTTTTCTAATTTTTATTATGGTCAAAACTGTCGAATTCAACTAGGAAATTATCCAAACTCGATTTTTTTTCAAAAAATTTGAATTAAATTTTCGAGATCTATTATACTCGAATAGTCGAATTTGAATTTGACTATTCGCCACCTAAATCCTGCCGAATTACTGTTTAAGTCAATGGGAGAGGTCCAATTTTGAGATGTTTTCAGTCATCCTGAATTCGAATCTAATTTGATTCGCGTTTTTGGATTGTTTCAGTTTGTTTGCGTTTTAATAATTCGCTTTTATTAATACATTTTGGCAAGTCATATTTCGAATTCTTTCGAATGTAAGGTCGTTTAAAAAAACTCACATGAATTCGAAATTCGACCCTTGATAAATGTGCCTCCCCATGTTACCCCACGGTGGCCTCAAAGCAGGTGCTTATTTTTCGGTTCTTTCCTTGGAGGCAAGTGCTGCAAAAAGGAGCCTCCTGTCTGACAGTCCGCATAGTGGCTACCAAACAGCCAATTGCAGCCCTTATTTGTCACATGCAAGGGAATTTTTTAATGCTTGTGTTTCTCCCCAATACTTTTTTTGTCTGGCTCACTGTTAAAAAAAAAAGTTGCATTATATTGGATCGGCTTAGGTCTACAAGTCTGTAAAATTTGTAAGAGAGCATTGGGAAATACAACTATAACACACACAAAAGCACGCCTGGGGAAGAAAGTTAGCAATTTAATATACTGGGGGGTGCCTAACATATTGTATTTCTTCTCCTTCTAAAATAATTTTTTCCTGAAAGGATTCTCAGAGGACTCTGCGGGAACAGGTCCCATCATGGATTGAACAGGAAAGAGCTTGGGCTGTAGCTCTGCTGAAGGTAGTGCGGTGTTATTTTTGTTTTTTATTTTAGTATATACAGATATAATAATAATCATGTTCATTGTATGGTTTATAAGGCAAGATTGGGTGCATTAAAGGAGAACTAAACCCTAAAAATGAATATGATTAAAACTGTCATATTTTATATGACAGCAGCACAGAGCATGTGCAGTGAATCAGCAGAAAAGAAGATGGGGAGCTACTGGGGCATCTTTGGAGACACAGATCTTTACTGCTAAAGGGCTGTGATTGCCTTGGGCTGGCACAGAAGCCCAAAAAATAATGTACTACACATTTCTAGCTACTTCTTTAGTTAATGGGGAACTATTTCGAAAATTAAAATTGAATATAAGCTTCAGTTCACTGAAATAAGAAGTTTTCTAATAAGAATCAATTAAAATGTATAAGTTTATATTCACTATCCGTCTCTCATCATCTGTTTCTCTTCATTCTCTCTTCATGCAGGAGTTGGGTGTCATTGACAGTTAGATCCAATATATCTTAAAGGGGGCTCCTTTTGCCTAGAAGATGTATTAGAGCTCACTATTAAAATGACTAGACATCGTGTCTCTCTACATGCAGAATTTGTGCAAAAAAAAAGTTATTTTGTTAGCTTTTTTTGGACTGGAATCAGTTATTTGAGTGAACTCTAATTCATCTGCTAGGAAAGGAAGCCTCCCAAAAGATAAATTGGATCTAACTGTCGATGATTATCTGACACCCAACTGCTGCATGAAGGCAGAATGAAGAGAAACAAATGCTGAGAGAGGGATAGTGAAAATAAACTTGATTATTTCAGAAATGATGCCGAATATTTAATCGATTATATTTAGAAAGTTTCTTATTTTAGTATGACGAAGCTTATATTAAATTTTCATGTTTGCTATAGTTCCCCTTTAATATTTATTTCTCCTTTAAGGAGGTTCTACACGGTAAAAATACAAATGTTCAGCCATTGTATCTATATTGTCCGAACAGAACCTGGTCTCTTGTGTTCAAGATACATATGATATTGTATACATATGATATTGATGACTAGCCCCCAAAAGCCCTACTAGATAAACTAAAAGTACAGGTATGGGATCCATTATCCGGAAACCAGTTATCCAGTATGCTCTGAATTATGGAAAGCCCGCCTTCCACAGACTCCATTATAATAAAATAATCCAAATATTTTAAAAATGATTGCTTTTTGTTTGTAATAATAAAACAGTAGCTTGTACTTGTCAAACTAAGGTATAATTAATCCTTATTGGAAGCAAACCCAGACTATTAGGTTTATTTAATGTTTACAGGATTTTCTAGTAGACTTAAGGTATGAAGATCCAAATTCCAGAAAGAGCCGTTATCTGGAAAACCCCAGGCCTCGTGTATTCTGGATAACAGGTCCCATACCTGTGTATGTATGTATGTACGGATATCATCCTAACTAGAAATGGTGTTGGATTTTCAAAAGTGCAGACTAAATTACCACTGTCTGTAAATGCTTGTATGGCATTTTGGTGTCTGTGCATTACTGGTCCTTTAAATGAAAGGGAAACATTTTGGTAGTGAAAGATTTCTGCTTAGTCATATTTTCGTTGCAAAAACGTATATATGTAAGCATTCTATAAATGTTATCTCATTTCTCATGCTGTCTAGCATAATTTATTGTCTAATTAAAATTAATATGCGTTTAAAACCACTTGCACGTGAGCTGTGTGTTTTATCTTCTAGACGACTCTCCCGGCACTTTATCAGAGTCTGAGCCTTGAAGATTCCAATCTGTGGAATAATTTCTCAAAGAGCTCAGCATGCGAGCAAGAGTTCCCGGTTGCCATTGCCAAGAAACTTTCCTTGTTTCAGCAGGTACTGATAAATGATTATATACATGGTATAATATAATACCGCTATTGCTGACATATCACTTCCAGCATCCTGCCCTTACTAGCCTAGCTTGATTGCTGGGTGCTAGAGTCATAATTCTGCAATAGCAGGTGAAATGGCTTAAAGGAAGGAGAAGGAAAGGCTAAAACTAAGTAAGCTTTATCAGAAAGGTCTATATAAATACACCAGTAAACCCTCAAAGTAATGCTGCTCTGAGTCACAGCATTTCTTTCCTTCTATTGTGTACACATGGGCTTCTGTATCAGACTTCCTGTTTTCATCTTAAACCTCCACGGATAGGGCTTGAGCATGCTCAGTTTGATCCTCTCTCCTTCTCCCCTTTTCCCCCTCCCTGCTGTAATCTGAGCCCAGAGCTATGAGTGAGCAGGGATAGACTCAGGCAGGAAGTGATGTCACACCAAGTGAATATGGCAGTTTCTATCCTAAACAAACAGAGAGAGTTTCTAGAGCTGTTACTCAGGTATGGTAAAGCATTCTACAGAATAAATATAGTGTTATAGCTTGTACTATTGTGGCTAATCTATTGACAATAAACATCTTCGGTACCTTTCCTTCTACTTTAAAGAAATACTGTCACCAGAAACTAAGCCTTTTTACATCTAGCATAGCCTTGTCTTTACATGTTATTATACATTTTTGCAAAAAAGGCATATGCTTGATGGTTTTACATAACCTATATGATCCCCATGTTCCTTTGAGGAGGCTGCCATATTAGTGTAGCAATACTCCATTAGCATTAGAAACTGTAAGGCTGAGAAGAGACAGTCAGATTTAGGAATTTCAGGTAATAATTACTTACAGTACATCAGCAGTCCAATCCACAAAAACCATCAACCTGACCTATGGGTAACTTTTAATGTACATTAAGATTTTGAAGAGTAGTGTTTTAGTGTCAGTATCACTTTAAAGGGGTTGTTCCCCTTCCAACACTTTTTTCAGTTCAGCTGGTTTCAGATTGTTATCGAAAAATAAAGACTTTTTCCAATTACTTTCTATTTTCTATGTGTGACCGTTTTTCTAATATTGAAGTGTAAAGTGTCATTTTTCCCCTTCTAAAGCAGTTCTGGGAGGGAGGGGGGTCACCGACCCTGTAAACTGTTCTAAATTGATACATTTAGTTGATACATTTCTTATCTTTGTCCCTGCTGAGCAGAATCCCTGAGTTTCATTACAGGCAGCTGTTAGAATTGATGCCATTATCGCTAATACTCTAGAGGTTAAAGAGTAAAGTGTAGTTTTTCCCCTTCAAAAGCAGTTCTAGGAGGGAGGGGGTCGCCGACCCTGTAAACAGTTATAAATTTATACATTTAGTTGATACAATTCTTATCTTTGTCCCTGCTGAGCAGAATCCCTGCGTTTCATTAAAGGCAGCTGTTAGAATTTATACGATAGGCGCTAATACTCGAGAAGAAAGAGTAAAATTTAGTTTTTCCCCTTCTAAAGCAGTTCTAGGAGGGAGGGGGTCGCCGACCCTGTAAACTGTTCTAAATTGATACATTTAATTGATACATTTCTTATTTGTCCCTGCTGAGCAGAATCCCTGAGTTTCATTACAGGCAGCTGTTAGAATTGATACAATAGTTGCTGATACTCTAGAGAATAAAGAGTAAAGTGTAGTTTTTCCCCTTCTAGAGCAGTTCTGGGAGGGAGGGGGGTCACGACCCTGTAAACTGTTATAAATTGATACATTAATTGTTGATAAAATTCTTATCTCTGTCCCTGCTGAGCAGAATCCCTGAGTTTTATTAAAGGCAGCTGTTAGAATTGATACAATAGTTGCTAATACTCCAGAGATACTGCTGAGAAATGTATCAACTAAATGTTGTAACAGTTCAGAAACTGCACCTGAATTACTGAGCTGCCAGACTCAAACACCAGAGACACGAACATTCAACTTTAAACTTAGATTTTGGAAAAATGGTAAAAAATAAAAAACTTAAAGCAATTGAAAAAAGTCTTTATTTCTGGAAACCAATTTAACTGAAAAAGTGTTTGGAAGGTGAACAACCCCTTTAAGGGAGAAGGAAAGACATAATCATTGGCATTTTATCCCCCCCCCCCCCCAGTTATTGTAAACAATTACCTGAGACTTCGGGCCAATAGTGATGTTCATTGAAAACTTCACTGTCCCAGGGAACTACTGTAGTAATATCCAGGCAAAACCTTCCTCTTTTTGGATCCTCTTTATGGCCCTGGCGGTTGATTATGCATTTCCACCCTTTTTAAGCTGGCAATAGACATACTGTTTTCCTTACAAATTTCCTGGGCTGACAATTCTGACCCATATCTACAAATATCGATGGGCAAATTTGTCGAAACGCGAATTTTGATGCCAACGACAATTTGCTGGCGTCAATTTTGATACCGGCAACATTTGACTCACATTAAAGTCAATGGGCGTCCATTTAATTGTTGCCTGCATTAGACTCCTGTCCAGGGCTGCTGTCCAGGATCCCTCTCCGGGCCCCCTACTGCGACTGTGCGAAAGGAGCCAAACACATGCGTGAACGGCGCTGCGTGGCGCCGTAAATTGTTTTTTTTTGTAGGGCCTGGAGATTGGGGAGGGGCTCTGGCCCGTCAGGGGCCCATGAGGCCATGGCCCACCAGGTTTTTTCCCGGTGTCTGGCCAGGCCAGTCCGACCCTCTGGATATCCATTGATTCATGCAGTTTTGAAAATATCATCTGCCAATGTACCATGTCCATGAGTATATGGGGCATCAGCAGAAGAGGAAATGCAGCTCTGGTTCACTTTCTACACTTTCTCATCATCAAGTCATCGACAGAAATATCTGAAAACCTCTAAAACCCAGATTCAAAGAAAGATCTTCCAGTTGTAAAAGTTACATCTGCCATTGACTTCTACATGTTTTCTAAAGGTTTCACAACTAGGGCATTACGGGGGGGGGGGGGGGGCACATATACTTAGGTCGAGTGAATGAATAGAAGAAAAAATACTTCGAATTTCAAACGTTTTTTTTGGCTACTTCGACCATTGAATTGGCTACTTCGACCTTCGACTACGACTTTGAATCGAATGATTCAAACTAAAAATCGTTTGACTATTCTACCATTCGATAGTCGAAGTACTGTCTCTTTAAAAAACTTTGACCCCCTACTTCGCCAACTAAAACCTACCGAACATCAATGTTAGCCTATGGGGAAGGTCCCCGTAGGCTTTCTAACAAATTTCTGATCGATGGATTAAAAACCTTTCGAACCGTTCGATTCTAAGGATTTAATCGTTCGATCGAACGATTTTTCCTTTGATCGTTCGATCGAACGAATTGCGGTAAATCCTTTGACTTCGATATTCGACAGTGTCGGAACTACCGGGGGGGCAGGGGGTGCGAGCGGACCAGGGCCCGCACCCCCTCAGGGCCCCCCGGCAGCCCGCTCGCCACTGGAATCCGCCGTGTATGTAGGGGGGCGGGAGCCCAGCTGCGCATCACGCACCAGGGCCCGCCCCCCTCTAGTTACGGCACTGATATTCGAAGTCGAAGGATTTAACTTCGACAGTCTAATATCGAGGGTTAATTAACCCTCGATATTTGACCCTAAGTAAATGTGCCCTGGGGTGTCTTGATTTTGTTAGAACTGTGGTGCAGTGAAACCTCAATTTTACATCCCATGATTTTAAGTTTCCCCTTATTTTACAATGTTGTTTTTTGGTCCCACCTATATATTATGCAGAATACTTTTCCCTAAATTTAAAATTTTCCTGGTTTTTCCCCTGAAAAACCTAAAATGGGGGTTCTACTGTATTTTATTCACTGACATGTATGAGAACTGTGCTATTTTATTCATTGAGTTCATTGATTTACATGTATTTATGTATTATTTTTTTCTGTCCCAGCTTTTAGTTGTCCAAGCAATCAGGCCGGACAGACTTCAGAGTGCAATGGCCTTATTCGCATGTAAAAACCTTGGTGAGTAGTGCTATACTGCTTTCATGCAATCATTATCTACTATAGCAGGCCTATTTATTTTTTGAGACCACGACTAAACTCCCTTTATCTAAAACTACAAATGTCATGACATTTATTAAAAAATCCGAATAAAGCAATAAAAAGGGACATTTTCTAGTTGTCGCACAATAACAACGACTTTCTCGTATTGTCGCACAAAAGTCAGCATCAAAAATATCTCAAAACCTCTAAAACCATGAATCAAAGAAAAATCAAAAGTATTTTTGGTTTCAAAAAAAATGTGGCTTAATAAATTGGCCCCGTATAGAGGCAGTTCACAGCCATGTTTAACATAAGTGCAATGAATAGGGCTTGTGCTGAACATTTTTCTTACCTATTGTTTCAATTATGAAAAATGTAAAATCATTTCCATTTATCAAAGATCAAATTTTAGAGTTTTAAAGAGCTTGAATGAACTCAAACTCAAAACTCGAATGGTCTTTGATTGAAAGGGGTGGTTCAACTTTTAGTTAACTTTTAGTGGCCAATTATAAGCAACTTTTCAATTATTTATTTGTTATAGTTTTTTTAATTGTTTAACCCTTTTCTGATAACTCTTGACAGCTTTCAAATCGGGGGTCACTGACCCCTTCTCAAAACAGAGGCATTGTAGAGCCACTTATATATTGTTATTGCTATTTTTTTTTCCTCATCCTTCTAATTAGGCATCTCCTATTCAGATTCTGGTCTTTTATTCAAATCAATACATGGTTGCTAGGGTAATTTTATGTTTATTATATTATATTTGCCTTCTTCATCCAACACTTTCCAGCTTTCATATGGGGGTCACTGACCCAAACAAATGTTCTTTTAGTCTACAAATATATTGTTATTGCTACTTTTTATTACTCATCTTTTTATTCAGGCCTCTCCTATTCATATTCCAGTCTCTTATTCAAATCAGTGCATGGTTGCTAGGGTAATTTGGACCCTAGCAACCAGATGACTGAGATTGGAGAGCTGCTGGATAAAAAGCTAAAAAACCCAAAAATCACAAATAATAAAAAATGAAAACCAATTTCAAATTGTCTCAGCATATCACTCCCTACATCGTACTAAAGGTTCACTCAAAGTTGGAGAACCCCTTTAAGAAAAAACTCAAAACCTAGTCAAATTGATCGAGTTTTCGGCCAAAACCCTCCGGAAAAAAACCCTCTAATATCATGAAGGCTATTAACATCTTCAAATGGCTCATGGGACCTCTGCCATTAACTCCTACATGACCTCGACAGGTTTCAAATGGTGTATTTTTGGATTCAAGCCATTTCCAGGTTCGGGGTATAATAAATCTCAAAAGTTTTTGAAAAAAACCCGAAAAGTTTGCTTTTTTTTCTTACCCGAAAATGTCATTTTTGACCAAATAAATTAACTAGAAAGCTCGAATTTTCATGAAAAACACAACTCAACCCTTAATAAATAACCCCCTTAATATGACCTGAACTAAAAAGGCAAGCAGGGAAACTGAAACTACTCCATGTTGGGTGCTTGTGAGGCAGATACGGTAATTAGATATTTCTGCGCCCCATAGCAATTTGTTTTACAGGCCCCCAAAATGTCTACAGGTTGACTTGTTTTACCAATATTTATTGAAACTGTATATGAAATAGGGACTTGTGGAGCCCCTATACCTCCTGGGCCCCCCTGCAGCCACAGGGTCTACTTCTTCTATAGTTACACCCCTGGATCTGATACTCCCCCTGCATAATGGCCTCCTGCTAACAAAATAATCACAACAAAGGCTATAGGATGGGGGTTGCATATTGTTAATCTAATTATATACCTTGCTTAGATTTTTCCAGGTTAAAACTAAAGGCAAATTGTAGCTAGTGCTGGGCGAATTTGTCCTGTTTCGCCGAAAAATTTGCAAATTTCCCGCAAATTTCGTGAAACAGCGGAAAAATGATGACGATCGTGTAAATTTTAACGCTGGTGTTAAAGTCAACGGGCAACCAAATAATGCTGACTCACGACGGGTTTGACGTGAGCGACTTTTCAGACACGCGTCTAAAAAATGTTTAAAACCGGCAAGTTTTGCCGGCAGTTTCGTGAATTTATTTGCAGGCGGCGAAATGCAGAAATTTATTCGCCTATCACTTATTGTTTTTGCCGATTTTGACGCCGGCAAATTTTTGCAGTAGTTTCGTAAATTTATTTGCAAATAAAGTAGTAAAAGAACAGATCAGCCGATGTTTTGCCCCTGACAGCAATTGTAGGATAGTTATGTCCAACCAAAGCTGGTGACGGTCTCCCACCGAAAATCGGACGATCGGCAAAACATGCAGAGATATTATCGGCAGCCGACAGAAATCTTTAAACCTGTCCGATCGACCAAACAACCGTTCTCCATGGGACGAAAAATGTCGGGACTCTCTACACACGGGCCAAAAATCCTTACGTCGGATTTTTGTGTCTATGGCCAGTTTAAGGGTCAGGGCACACAGGCAGATTTGGGGAGATAAGTCGCTAGTCTTCGGGGCAACTATGGAACCAGGAAACTTTGGGCGACTTCGGAAAATGAATCGCGACGAGTGCCATCCCACCGGCAATTTACTGTACATTTTAGCAGGGGAGGCAGTTCAGGGAGATAAGTCACCCCGAATGAAGAGGAGATTTGTCGCTGGGCGACTAATCTCCCCGAATCTGCCAGTGTGTCTTTGCCCTTAAGAATTCATTTAAATGTAGTTTAACTTTAAAATAAAATCATAGGGTGAACATCTTCTATCAGCATGCATAGAGTTAAATATGCTTTCAGTGGACTTTGCTGTGGCTATACAGCGATTGTGGTTTAGATCATCGGAATAACAGACTCTCGGCGCAGCCCCCTATCTAATGCAGAGGCTGCAAATTTGTAGCATCAACACCAACATATTAATGTTCAGTGATCCACTTACTTTGTATTAGTATAAATGAACATTCATGGAGCATGAAATCAGAAGAGGTGGGTGTC
This sequence comes from Xenopus laevis, assembly GCF_017654675.1. Lineage (NCBI taxonomy): Eukaryota > Metazoa > Chordata > Amphibia > Anura > Pipidae > Xenopus > Xenopus laevis. The sequence goes on from NC_054373.1 coordinate 169,245,764, forward strand.
TAGACTGCATTTGCCATCACCATGGCAACGCCTTCACCGTGGCCTTGAGACTTAACATTTTACTCTGATAAATGGAAGATGTGGGTTCTGAATGAATGAAAAATCAAATCACTGGCGTAAAATGCATGAATACAGACTTTATAAGGGGATATTATTTTCATGGTCATTCCAGGAGATTGACTAAATCACTGAGCTTCATAAAATACAACTTAATCATTTTCTTAGGGATTTTTTTTTTTCTGTAAAGGTTAAAAAACGTCTTTTTTTCCAGCAGATTCAGTTATAAAACAGATCTGCATCTTAACATACAATCATTTACAGACTGGATGTAATGAAAAGGGAAAGAGAACTGTGTTTAGCATAGAAATGTATCCCTAGAGGGGAAATTGCACTGTCCTTGTTAGAAGTCCTCTCCTGAGTTGTGCGTCTAAAGCTGGCCATAGACGCAAAGATCCGATCGTACGAATCGAGGATTCGTACGATTTTCGGACTGTGTGTGGAGGATTCGTACGATTTTCGGAACGTGTGTGGAGAGTCCCGACATTTTTCGTCCAGCGGAGATCGGTCTTTTGGTCGATCGGACAGGTTAGAAAATTTCTGTCGGCTGCCGATAATATCTCTGCGTGTATTGCTGATCGTACGATTTTCAGTGGGAGACTGTCACCAGCTTTGTCAGACATAAGTATCGTACGATTGCTGTCAGGGGCAGAACATTGGCTGATCTGTTCTTTTGTACTTTATTTCATCTGACTGGTAAGACTTTGATCTGAATGGTTAGTGGCAGGTCGGGAGATGGGGAAGTCCGATCGTACGATGATTGATACGATCGGATCTTTGCATCTATGGCCAACAGTAATAGATTTTGCCTTTTCAAGAACCACAACAATGACATCCATCAGGGAGAAGCTCCATATCAAGGAAATTGAAATCAATGGACATCAGAGAAATCTTTGTACATTTCAGGCAAATGACTAGCACGCATGAGCATATACTGTATATTCAGTTTCTTCACTTATTTAATTTTGTATATAAGTACAGGTATGGGACCTGTTATCCAGAATGAGTTCAGCTGTGCAGAAGTGTAAGAAGTGTCTTTGGCAACCAGAGGTTACAATGGTTTAGAAAACCCCTACTAAGAGCAACTCAATAGTGCTTTAGCATCAGTGTTTCTATTTGAATTTAAATCTGCAATCTCACCCCCCCAGCACTTATCTTTTCTGCACCAGAGGGGGTCCGCATCACTAATGTGGAGAGTGCATTTGTGCTCTCTTCCACTAGAAGAGCCGAATTTCAAAAAATCTAAATTCTGCTCTTAAAGTTATCAGGAGTGTTTTTTTCCCCCCACCCCCTCCCAGTAGCTTTTACAACTTGCCTCAATGGCGCAGCACCCCTGGTGTTTAGGTGATGGGGCTTCTCGTAAGCCATCCATAGCCATAAGCAGCTTGTCAGGAAGAAACTGATGTTACAGCAAATACTGAGCCATTGCTCAATGGTCTTTAAATCAGACTCTGTCTGTTCTAGCTTGTGCTCCTGGCATCTGTTCATTGACATCCATAAAGGCCCTGTGGGGGGGCGAAATAGTCAGCCTTAACCTTTGCATTTTTTAGCGCTCCATATTAGTCTGTTCTGATGTGACAATATGCCAAGTATCTTGGGACTCCCCTTTGAAGAGCAGGGCCACCATGACTGCTCAATTATCCTCAGCAAGGCTGACTCAGTGATCCTTAGCCTTGTGTTAATCGCAAAACAGTGTATGAGCTCACCAACAAAATAGATTTATTGTTATTTCACTTTGCTGCATATTATCTGATAATACTCCAGTGTAAAAGCCCCTAAAATATCAACTTTTTTTTTCCTTAAAATGAAAATGACTAACAACCCCAAGTCTAAGGACTCACTTGGCAGTGGATCATTCAGTGTCATGCTTTTGGCATGTATCCTATTTTACATCTTAGCTTATGAAAGAGTCTGCAATACATTTTGGCATGGTTTCCCTTCATTTCCTTACTTTGATTGTCAGAGTGTCTCTTTCACCAAAATTTCAATTGGAATTACTCAGCTTTAAATACCGGTAAATGCGAAAAGTATTGAGAAGGATCTTGTTCAGCTTATCTGCACTTCTCTCTAGTAAACAAATCAGAAGATGTTCTGGCCATTAATTGACAGACAGAAATCTTAAGCAAGTTATGTCCGACAAATAGTAGTGACAGTCTCCCATTGATATTGTCAGATAGGCAATACATGCTGAGATATTATCGGTAGCCGATATAAATCTTTTAACCTGTCTGATCAAACAACCGAACAAGCTATCGACATGGTACGAATACGATGATCTTTGCGTCTATGGCCAGCTTGAGTCAGCATCTGCCCATGTGTGCATACCATAGATATCAGGTACATCGTTGTGGCCTGACAAGCCTGTATAGGTGCCTATATATATGACCTGGGCACCAAACGATCAGATCAGCTGATTTGGCCACCTGCATTCTGGACCAAATTGGGCTGATCTAATCATGTGGCCTATGCAGGCTTGTCATAGAACAAAGATCCATTCATCAGGCCACTGCTCCAAGTGTGCAAATCATAATGTGTATGGCCATCATTAATCACAGGTAAACCACCGAATAATGTCAATAAATAAAAACATATAGTACATTACATAGGTGTTTGGATATAAACATTTGTTGAAGCATATAATCCATTGTATTGCCTATTCCATCATGAAAAGTGTCCAGAGTTCCCAGTGCTCCATTTACATTCCTTGCTTGTCCTTCCTTCTTCTCATATCCCTTTCTTAGGAATGACTTTCTTAGGAATGATATTTCCACCATCTTTATTATGATTGTTTATGTAGCACCAACCTATTCCACAGAGTTTTACAGAGGATTTACATCTTTCACATAGTGGAGCTTACAATCGAAGGCAGGAGTGTCTATACTTTACTAATGTGAGGTCTACTTTTAGCGATGTTATCCCATTATGATCTACATCCATAATATCACTGTTAGCATTCTGTTCCATGCGAAATATTACTTACATATGATATTGATTTATAAGAAAATTTATATTACTGTATTTAGAAAACAACTATTTCTTATGAAACCTTAACAGTGTCTCGAGATCTACTGATCACCAACTAAAGGTCTGCTGGTAGATCCCGAACTACCTTTTGAACACCTCTGATCTAAGATCTCACGAATCCACACCTACTCACTGTATGATGCATTTCCTGTTGTACAAATGACACTTTCTGTCCACTGCCTTTGCACAGTTTTTGAAGTCCCTGGTGACCAACAGGGATCATAACACCCCTTTCTTTTTTCCACAAGCCTCTTAACTTTTTGATTGAATAACATTTAAATGGGACTCAATAGTGTATTTAGGTCCATCTCTGCCCTAAGCAGTAGACCTTTGGGTGCCCATCTGACATTACTTCCACCAAATGCCAATACATGGACCCCCCATCTCTGTTGCTGGATTTGATAGGAAACCATCCGACGGGAAGTGAGGGTTGGCGGGTTCCGATTTTTTTTATTGCCATATAGGCATTCGAGGACAGCCCCCATAAAATTGCCACCCAAGACATAGGTCTTTGAGTGCCTATGAGGTAAATACACCTCTGATGGGATTGGTGGAGGCACAATGAGGGACTGCTCCCTCCCCTGGTTGTAATTTTTTTGCTTGCGTCTGATGTGGCAGTGTTAATCATGAACATCAGTTGGAGGGGGCATTTAAATGGTGTGTTTTTAAATGTTGCCACCAGCTTCTCAAAAGCCATCAGGTAGAACCAAGCTGCTGCTCTCATACACAGCTAGATATTGGATCAACAGCAGGACTAATTGGATCAGCAGCAGCAGCAGGATTTAGTTTAAAGTGTCCTCATGGGAAAGAGTAACTGTGTAACCTTAAAGACATTGGAAATGACTTACATTTTGACTGTTACACATTTTAACTATTCCATTATCCTATAGAGCTTAAAGAATTGTCTCCACCACCTCTAAACCTGAAACGTCTCGGTAAGGAAACACTCGCAATAGAACCCATCTTGATTATAATATCACCTGGAGCTGATCCATCCCAGGAATTACAAGAACTGGCCTGTGCAGAGGTTGGCAGAGACTGCTATCATGAAGTAAGTCCCTAGTTTTGTGTCTTTGACACTGTACAACCTCTTAAAAAAGAAATGATCACTCTGTTACTGCAGAAAGTAGCCTTTTCCTGGCACGTGCTTGCTTTTAATGTATATATTTTTAAGGAATCTTTAAGATAACTCTATACAGGTATGGGACCTGTTATCCACAATTCTTGTGGTTTAATGGATGAGTCTTTCTGTAATTTGGATTGCCATATCTTGAGTCTATTAAAAAAAAACATTTAAATATTAAGCCCAATAGTATTATGTGGCCTTCAATAAGGATTTCTATCTAGATGCAATCAAGTACAATATACTGTTTTAATTATGGAGAATGGGTTTCCGGATAACAGATCCCATATGTGTATACATACAGTATATATAAGAGGACCATACAATAAACTCTCTCAAGCTTTATTCTTTCAGCAGACACTAGGATATCCATTCCAGTTCTCCTTCTGAAGTGGTTGTACTGGCAGATATATTAGCTTTAACATGGAGTTGGATGGCTTTTTTTAGTAAGGAAGAAAATCCAGGGTTCCTGATATTTGCTAGTAGCACAAACTTGATCCAGGGACTTGTCCAATTGCCATCTGTTTATCTCTTTTACTGGATCAGCTGGCAGTTAGGCAGTTTACATTTAGACAAAAAAAAGTTAAACTTGATGGACATCTGTTTTTATTCCCCATAAATTTCTATGTTATTATGTTCAATGCTTCAGGTTGAACCCTCTGCCACTCAAGTGTGACTTTGAACTCATACCAAGAATGTCTGATTGCTGTACTTATGATAAGAGTTGGGCAAAAACTGTGACTATGAGAAAAATCAGCTCCCAGTTCACATTCACTGTAAAAAAAAAAATTGAATAAATAGAATAAAGAGACAGACAGGGGTCACACTGGGGTAACGTCTTGCACGGATGTCCAGGACTGGGATTATTGAAGAGGTCCACTGACACGTACACATTACATCACCCAGTTATAGTGGTGGGACTAAGGAAAGTGAGTAACAGGCCTGAAATTCAATTATAAAAAGGGTGCAACATACAAAGCCACCACAAATCTGTTTCATTTGCTAATTAGGCAAGAAAGGAGTGTTCACAAACAGGGGCGCTCTGCCAATGATGCAAGCTGAGCTGCTCGCTTCAGGCGGCAGCGCCAGAGAGGATTCCAGGGGCGGCAAAAAGCCGCTCCTGCACCTTTAAGAGCCGAATTTCCGTTTTTTAAACCAGAAATTCGGCTCTACTATTGCGAGAGAGCCTAATTGCGCTCTCCGCAATAGTGTGCCTGCCTCCCCTCCTGACAGGTAAGCCGACGATGGGGGGGGGCATTGCAGGAGCCGCCTCAGCGCTGTTCACAATCATATTTTAGTATTTAATCCTCAGAAGCCTCTTTGAATCTGGGAGCACTTTTATTACTGCTAATTCAGGAACAGACTGAAATTAGGCTAGGGCCACTGGGGACCGAAATCAGCCTGCTGAAAAAAATGTACGCAGATTTCAGCCCCTACTGTGGGGAGTAGACTTCCTCTTCTTTTCCCTTCCCAAACATTGGGTAGATCTACTAAAGGGCAAAGTGGCCACTGCTAGCCAAAATTTGCCAGAAATCCTATCAGCAGAGACATCTCCAATTTACCAGGTGTAGAGGACAATTCGCTAGCGAACGAGACTGTTGCTAGTGCAGTTTTGTACCCTTTTGCCAGGCGCATTGTCGCTCAGGCGAACGATTGTTACTCCGCAAATTCACTTAAGTGTGCATTTTCCATTACGCCTTTCTCCAGAGTTTCCTTCCCCAGCTTAGACCTGGCGAACTGATAAAATGAAGCTTCATCCTCCTCAATCTGTCAGTGACACCATATCCTGTATACCGAAGTGTTAGAAAAATGATTAAATAAAAGCATTTTCTCATATTTCAAAGCGGGATTGTATTTATTTAAAAAAGTTAGTTTCAACACTTTTTTTAAACATTTGAGGGGCATGTCACATTTGTTTTAGGGTGGGCTCATGTCTAGGGCATTAGAGGATCTCTTTTGTCTTTATTTTTGCTTCCTTGAACATTTTTAATAACAAGTGGCCACTTCAAGCATTTGCACCAACGTCTCTAATAAAGACGTATATATGACCTATATGTACCCGCCCTATTCAAATTGACTTAAGCGTAAGAGTACTAACAACGTTTCGCTAGGCAGAAATGAATGTTAGCGAAAGTTCGATATGAAATGCTTGCACTGACGAATTTACGAAACTTCACCAGAGTTAGGCTGCCGTGACGCAACTTTGCATTTTAAGTGAATTTGCATAGTAGTACAGAATTTTCCCCTGGCAAAGTGGCGCGAAGTGTGGTAAAAACTTCTCAAGCGATAATTTGTGAATTTGCCCTATTGTGAAGACTCGGTGAAGTCTTGTGTTTCTACGCCTAAATTACGCTGAAGCCAACACAATGGTTCCGGATGGGAGCAGAAGAGGGAGGTTACTCCCCATGGTAGGAGCTGGAATCGGCTTGTGTATTTCAGCAGGTTAATATTGGCCCCATGTGGCCCTATTTAAAGGAAAACTATACCCCCCAAACAATGTAGGTCTCTATTAAAAGATACTGAGTAAAACAGCTCATGTGTAAAACCCTGCGTCATGTAAATGAACCATTATCATAATAATATACTTTTTTAGTAGTATGTGCCATTGGGTAATCATAAATAGAAAATTGCCATTTTAAAAAATAAGGGCCGCCCCCCTGAGATCGTACGATTCACTTTGCACACATACAAACCACATGTAAGGTCACATGAGCCAATTAACAGACAGAGTTGTGCCTTTTGCTTCCTCACTTCTTCCTGTTACAGTTAGTGTTGTAGTATTTCTGGTCAGGTGATCTCTGAGGCAGCACAGATAGAGTCACGAAATGGTGGCTCAAGACAAGAGATGTAAAAGGGCAATATTTATGTAAATATATATTCCAGTCTGGTAAGATTCTTTAATATGTCATTCAATTTGATATAAATTATCTGTTGCTTAAGTATTCATTTTGGGGGTATAGTTTTCCTTTAAGACACTGCCATTCAGGATAATCTATGACCATTGGAGATCCCACGTTGTTTACTCTTTATAAAACAAGTTTATCTGTTTGATTTATGCTCTGTGGTCAGTCTACTGAAACCCATGTCCTAAGGGCCCAGAGAGAATGAATCCTCCATATAAACTGGTTGTATAAAGGGCACACAATGATGCCAGTAGCCAGTCTTTAGACTTCTACAATCTATTACTTGGCATTCCCATATCATTCTCTAGAGTTGTGCAAAATAACTATGTAAAATGCCATTTGCACTGTTACACAAATGGAATATGAGATTTTATTTATGGAATTTACACACAAAAAAAAACCCATTACAGAAGCCCCCCCTTCATAAATATACAATAAAAAATGTGCATTTATTTCTGCTGTAAAATTAACGTGGCATCTTTATAAACAGGCCGCTTAGCGATGTTATTCCATGCACTTTGTTCATAACTTGTCTAGTAAATGAAATTGCTTGTAAATACTTTACCTTGGAGGGATGTCGGAAAGGCTTCTTTCTGTTTGAAGCTCTATTTACAGATGAGCGATGGCTACAATTTCAAATAATAAAGCAAACAGCAAACATATTTCAGGCCAGATTTATTCGCTTCTCGAAAATGACTCCTTTGATCTAACTTTAGGGATTTTGCTAAATGAATCTAACAGTGTTTTTATTTAGATTTTATTTATTTCTTTTTTTTAATTATTTGCACATTAAAATCCACTAAACGGACTTGTGTAATTCATTACAGCGGTTGCTGTGTTCTTCCTCTGTTTATAAGCCAGTGTTTATCATTGACTGCACATTGAACATACAGATAAAGCTTTGGGTGTGACTTGGAATATATATATATATATATATATATATATATATATATATATATATATATATATATATATATATATATATATATATATATATATATATAGTTCAACAAGATGCCGGCACTCTTGAAAAAAGCAGTTCAAAGCAGTTCATATGCCAGGGTCAACAAATAATCTCAATCCATCAAGAAAGATCCACACTCACAGGTCTTATAAAAGTAAAAGACTACCTTAGTCCTTGGTTTTTGAATAAATAAAATTATTTTAATTTTATAAGACCCGTGAGTGCGGGTCTTTCTCGATGTGTGTGTTTATATATATATATATATATATATATATATATATATATATATATATATATATATATATATATATATATATATATATATACTTTATGTAAATATATGAGGATAAAAAAATAAAATTTTACAGGTTATTTATAGCTCTTCTGTATTTTATATGTTTGACTAAAGAAATGCTCAGGAGGGAATGCCTTGTGTAAATAATAATCACTGCCCTAATTCTTCACAGTCTGTCTGGGGGCAAAATGTAAGATAAAACAGGTGTATTCACAGCACATGCTCTGAGCTGCTGTCAGTAACCTGGGTTTAGGAGCTGATAAAATAAATAATATCTATAGGGGCAGATGTATCATGGGTCGAATATCGAGGGTTTATTAACCCTCGATATTCGACTGCCGAATTAAAATCCTTCGAATATCGAAGTCAAAGGATTTTGCGCAAGGATTTTAATCCATCGATCGAAGGATTATCCTTCGATCATAAAATTGTTAGCAAGCCTATGGGGACCTTCCCCTAACATTGGCCTCGGTAGGTTTTAGGTGGCGAACTAGGGGGTCAAAGAAATTTTTAAAGAGACAGTACTTCGACTTTCGAATAGTCGAATGATTTTTAGTTCGAATCGTTCGATTCGAAGGTCGAAGTAGCCAATTTGATGGTCGAAGTAGCCAAAAAAAACATTCGAAATTCAAACTATTTTTTTTTACCTTTTACTAAAGTGCGGTAAATCTGACTTTAAGTTTCCGCATGTTATCGCCGAGAATATTTTTACGCCAGAATATTCGCAGCGACTAAGTTTACTAAACAGCGATGCGCTCAGAAGTCATTGCGATCACTTGCGGTAACTACGTTAAGGAACCAGCTTACGTTAGCGGTAATTTTAGCGAGTTGCGAATTTTCTGGCGAAAAATTAAGTTTTTGCGAATATTTATGCTATAGAATAGTCTTGTTTTATGGCGGTTATTATGGCAATTTTTACTGTGACATTTATGGCCAGAAATGCATCTTCAAAACTCATAAACTTTATTGACTGATGATTATACCATCCAACAACATCACCAGAGTAACACCAAAACATATCTGCATCACATAAACCCTTCTGCCAATAGAATCATAGGAACAAGAAATGATACCAGTCAATCTCTTTGCTTCATAGAAATGCACAGTTTAATGTAGCCAATCACAATGAAACCAAAAAAGTGTAGAGGCTGACGAATCCTTGGACTGTGATGCCGCTGCCAATAATACGACTCTGAGCTGAAACTGCTGCTGTTGCACCAGATAGAAGCAGAAGCCAAAACATCCTGTCAGCAGTAGCTACAGATCTGTCTCCTGTCAGCAAAGAATGATGGGTAAAAAAAAAAACAGTATTATGGGATATTTCCTGCCCCTTGAGAATTTTCTGGCGAAAAAAATACTTTTACGCCACTACATAGGTGGCGGTAAAAGTTTGCGAATATTCTGGCGTTAATTTTGTCTTTAGCACATTTCGCTGTTTAGTAAACCATGCGTTAATGTGTACGTAGCGTTATTTTCAGCGAATGCGATAACTGGCGAACAATTATTCTAGCGCAAGAATATTCGCAAATTTATATTTACCGCATGTTAGTAAACTGGCGATAACATATTTGGCGAAAATTCTGTCTGTATATTGTGCGAATATTTTTAACGCACTTTAGTAAACGGACCCCATAGTGAATGGGCCCCATAGTGTATATAGAGGTATGGGACTTGTTATCCAAAATGCTAGGGACCTAGAAGTGGTAATGTGTCTCACCATACCTTAAGGGGCACATTTACTAAGCTCGAGTGAAGGATTCGAAGTAAAAAAACGTCGAATTTCGAAGTTTTTTTTTTTTGGCTTCTTCAACCTACGATTTTGAATCGTTCGACTATTCGACCATTCGATAGTCGAAGTACTGTTTCTTTAAAAAAAACTTTGACTACCTACTTTGGCACTTTAAACCTACCGAGCATAAATATTAGCCTATGGGGACCTTCCCGATAAGCTTTCTAAGCTTTTTTCGATCGAAGGAAAATCGTTCAATCGAAGGATTAAAATCCTTCGAATAGTTCGATTCGAAGGATCTAATCGTTCCATCGACCGATTTTTCCTTTGATCGTTCGATCGAAGTATTTGCGGTAAATCCTTTGACTTCGATATTCGAAGTCGAAGGATTTTACTTCGATGGTCGAGTATCGAGGGTTAATTAACCCTCGATATTCGAACCTTAGTAAATGTGCCCCTAAGTGTACTAAAAATCATTTAAACATTTAATAAACCCAATACAGGTATGGGATCCATTATCCGGAAACCCATTATACAGAAATCTCTTAATTACGGAAAGAAAGTCTCCTATCGACTCCATTTTATCCAAATAATCCAAATTTTTAAAAATTATTTCCCTTTTCTCTGTAATGGTAAATGAAAAAGGGCTGTATGGCACAGGTTAAATAGTGGATAACAGATAACACCATTATGTTCTACAGAGCTTATCTGCTGTGTAACCTGAGCCTTTTCTCCTTTGAATGGCTGCCCCCATGGCTACACAGCAGCTTATTTATATAAACAATTGTAGTGTTTCTGAAGCAAACAGCAGTTTTACCAGTGCAGAGCAACACTGCATTATATTTCTATTACTTTAAAACACTTTCATTTTTTTATGTTGCTGTTCCTTTAAGGTTTAGTTCTCTTTTAAGCACACATGATAATTTTCCCTGTCGTTCAATCTGTTCCATGATGTAAAATGGCAGGAGTTCCCATACATACCATCAGTGTGTACAGAATCAAAAGCTGCTATTACTTGTGAGGCATTCTGAAGGTTCCAGCTGGTGAAGTATATTCATTTTAACCAAACTCCCACTTTTGTAGTAGAACTTTAGTTCAGTTTTAGACGGGCCATTCCTCTAGACGGGAGATTCCCTCTTGGTTCCAATGGACACGGGAAAATGTGTGTTATTCCAATATTTGGGGTATTCTTTCTCATTCTGCAAACTCTCAACCTTTGTGTTTGACATGTGTAGCGTGAAGGAGACTTGCTGGTCTGCAACTGCGAATGTGTAGGTTTATTGTTTCTGCTGGAACGGGACTCCGTGGCTACCTAAGATTGCCAGCCATTATAGCTGGAGAGTTTATGCTTGATATACACTATACACATGTTATTTGCAATATTTCTTTTTAGGTAGCGATGGGTCAAGGCCAAGCTGATATCGCTATACACACCTTACGGGAATGCGCACGTGAAGGAGAGTGGCTCTGCTTAAAGAATCTGCACCTTGTTATTTCATGGCTTCCACTTCTGGAAAAGGCAAGTCAAGCTGTATTAAAACATGGCTTCCAGTACTGGAAATGGCAAGTGAATCTGTAAAAAAAACTATTTAGTTTTCCATGTATCTTGGCTTCCAGTACTGGAAATAGAAAGTCAAACTCCCATATCGAATAAGAGCCACTAAGTTTGCCCTAGGGCAGTAACCAATAGCAACGAATAAGAGGCTTGCTTTTAAACACGTGACCTGCTGATTGGTTGTATGGGTTACTGCTCCTGAGAGAACTTAGTACCTTTAATTACATAACCCCCATAGTGTATTAAAGGGGTTGTTCACCTTCAAATTAACTTTTAGTATGATATAGAGAATGATATTCTGAGACAATTTGCAGTTGGTTTTTATTTTTTGTGCTGTGTGGTTTCATTTTTTATTATAAGATGAAACTCCAGCACACGGATGCTTAAGGGTTCATAACCCGTGTTTATTGTCAATGCCAAACAGGAAACAACGTTTCGGGGGTGTACCCCTTCGTCAGGTGAGATTATGAACCCTTAAGCATCCGTGTGCTGGAGTTTCATCTTATTGATCAATTGTTGGAGGTGCCGTCCTCCTTTAACCCCAAGCACCGGTGAGGATACTGAGAGACCAGGTGTGCTACTGCTTCTATTTGTTTTCATTTTTTATTATGTAGCTTTTTATTCATCAGTTCTCTAGGTTGAAATTTCAGCAATCTGGTTGATATGGTCCAAACTACCCTAGTAAACATGTATTGATTTGAATAAGAGACTGGAATATGAATAGGAGAGGGTCTGAATAGAAAGACAAGTAATAAAAAGTATTAAAAAGTAACACATTTGTAGCCTTACAGAGCATTTGTTTTTTAGATGGGGTCAGTGATCCCCAATTGAAAGCTGGAAGGAGTCAGAAGAAGAAGGCAAAAACTATAAAAAATAAATAAATAATGACGAACAGTTGAAAAATTGCTTACAATTGCCTATACTATAACATACTAAAAGTTGACATAATAGTGAACCACCCCTTTAAAACGATTTAGTTTTCCAAGTGCCATGGCTTCCAGTACTACTAAAGGCAAGTAAAACTGTATTAAAACTATTTAGGCTTTCGTGTGTCATGGATTCCACTTCTGGAAAAGTCAAGCAAAGCTGTAAAAGCTATTTAGGCGTCCATGTCTGCATAATTTGGACAGATGAGGAGGAAACAGAAATGTAATATAAATAATTCGTTCATGTTCATAGTTCAAAAAGCCCTTCACAAGCAATTACATGCAAAGTGAAGCCTACTGAAATCAGAATGTATTTACCTGACTAATGCCATACATACAGCACCGCATAAATACCAAAAATGAGAGCCTCTCCCATAAGGCATCATGGGCGGAGACATGCAAACCGATTGTCACGGTTGGCACCCTAATTCAGAACCGATGCTAAGCACCCTGGTCTCGGCTCTTGCTTCAGCCTTTAGCAGCCACCTTCCAATTTGGGAGGAGCCCTCGGCTAATCGGATGCCGCCAGGTCTTAAAAAGAGAGGTGCAAAGCGAGGGGTTCTGAACAAGCACAGGGGCACAATAGTAAATGCAAAGTCTTTGGCCAGAAGTTCGCGGTACAAGGCTTAGACAGAAGAGTAGTCAGATCAGGCTGGGTCGGGGCAGGCAGAGTGCAAACAGAGTCAGGCAGGCAAGGGTCAAACCAGGAGATCAATCAGAGGGATATAGAATAAGCGAAGTCGGATATCAGGCAGGGGTCAGGGTACAGATGTCAGAATAGTCAAAAGCCAGGCAGGGGTCACAACAGTAATCAGGATCAATAATAAAGATAGCACAAACGCTCAGGAGCACCAGGAACAATCCTATAATGGGCAAAGTCCTGTAGCCCAAATGAGCCATTTAAACATTTAAAATTACCATTGAGTGCTGGCGTCTTTAAATCATGAAGAGGGGCGCCGCGTGTGCCCCAAGGGAACCGGCGCCTGCGGAGGGAACATTGGCAGGCGTCCCTGCTGTCCCCCCACGAGACCACCATGGTGAGTTGTTACACCACTGGTTTATAGCAGAGATACAGCCACACCAATATTACAGCTAAATAATGAGTTGGTTCAAGAATACAATTTTAAATAGTAGAGTGTATTATTTGCCATGTAAACAGTGTTATTTAGAAATAAAAAGTAAACTATAAAATCATGACCGAATCCATTTAAATTAGAACCTTTATTTGGTATTTTATCCAAAGAAGCATTAATCCCAAAATGATATAATTATGAAATTGCCAGCCTCAAATGCCTGGAAATCCTATGGACAGTTCTGCAGGTTTCAAAAATAAGTTTAAAAACAGAATAGAGGCCCACTATGTAGTCGTGGATAGATATGGCCTTACTGAGTGCTGGCACAGAGCTGTTTCTATACAGAAATATATGCATATGGACTGTGTATTCTGTACAGGTATGGGATCTGTTATCCGGAAAACTGTTATCCAGAAAGCTCCGAATTACAGAAAGGTTGTCTCACATTATTATAATCAAACAATCTAAATTTTTAAAAAAAAAAATTTTTTCTTAATAATAAAACAGTAGCTTGTACTTGATCCCAACTGTGATATAATTAATCCTTATTGGAGGAAAAACACTCCTATTTGGTTTATTTAATGTCTATATGATTTTTTTAGTAAACTTACGGCATGAAGATCCAAATTACAGAATGACCCATTATCCAGAAAACCCCAGGTCCCAAGCATTCTGGATAACAGGTCCCATACCGGTTTATGGAGATTATCTTGGGGGCATCTAATTGTGACTTAACTGTAGCTTTCAGTGTCATTGGAAGGGTTTGACTAGTTAAAATGGCTCAAAGGCTTTTTTTATGAGTATGTTGTTATATTCTCGGCAGGCTTCACAATTGACAATTGCCTGGCAGGCTCCTTTTTGCCAACCCTAAGCTGTTCAGGTGCCCTATCCATTCTCAAAAGCATCTTTGTACTCGGCTGAATAGCTCTTTGGCGGCACCTCCTTTGTGTGTCTCATTCTTCTGACACAAACTGAGAGGCATGAAAGACTGCCAATGGCTTGGTTAGATATTTCAGTCATAAAAATAAACATTAAATGGCTTGTATGAAAAGTATGAAATAATCATCTGCTGTGCCAGATTGGCCATTAGAAATTGCTAACAAAATATTATTTGTGCATATAGAAGAGCTGTCCTAGTTGAGCCCAGGCTAGTGTCCCTTGCGCCTCTTCACTTGTCACCCTTTCTTTTGATATCCCAGCCAGTTTGACATTCAGTAGATCTGCCCCTCAGTTCATATAATTTATGTGTTTGTTCACAAAAGTAATTGCAAGTTAAAAAAATAATGTGGGGCATGTTCCAGTATGGGGGAGCTCTAAGTTTTCCACCAAAAAGTACTGGGCTTGAGCAGAATACCCAACCAATTCTGCAGAGATGCCAAACCAGATCCAAAGAGAACTAAGTGCAACTAGGCCTTTGCTTGCCCCACCACCCCCTTTCACGCTGACCCCATTTCCTGGCTTTACTCCCAGCTATACTCCTAGCTGTACTCCTAGCTGTACTCCTAGCTGTACTCCCCCCTCTACACCCCACTGTACTTCCAGCTGTACTCCCAGGTGTACTTTCGGCAGTACCCCGCTGTATTCTCGGCTGTATTCCCCACTGTACACCCCGCTGTACTCCCCCACTGTACACCCCGCTGTACTCCCCCACTGTACACCCCACTGTACTCTCGGCTGTACTCCCCCACTGTACACCCTGCTGTACTCTCGGCTGTACTCCCTCACTGTACTCTCGACTGTACTCCCTCGCTGTACTCTCGGCTGTACTCCCTCGCTGTACTCCCTCGCTGTACTCCCTCGCTGCACTCTCTCGGCTGTACTCTCTCGGCTGTACTCTCTCGGCTGTACTCTCTCGGCTGTACTCTCTCGGCTGTACTCTCTCGGCTGTACTCTCTCGGCTGTACTCTCGGCTGTACTCTCGGCTGTACTTGCCGGTTTACTCTCGGCTGTACACCCCGGTTTACTCTCGGCTGTACTCCCCCGTTGTACACCCCGGTTTACTCTCGGTTGTACTCTTGGCTGTACTCCCCGCTGTACACCCCCGGTTTACTCGCTGCTGTACTTCCCCGGAGTAACCCTGATTTATTTCATGAAATGGCACTGTGGTGTAACAAATGTACTTTGTATGCCGGCAGTTGAAGAGACAAAATGCATTATTTTGCGGGTATAAATATGACGGTTTCATAGCTAAAATCCTCTCCTCCTGCATTGCTGAATTTGTTTTAAATCTGCTTTCTAAGACCTTTTATCTTGGGATGAAGTATTTGAAGAAGAGCTGTATCTCTGGCCAGCGTGGGCTGCAGGTGGATGCACCGGGAAAGCAAAACTCACCTTATTTAGTACATATTGATTCAATAAAGAGAATTGCCATAGCAGCAGGGATTCTTTCTCGCCACCACTCTTGCCCAGCTGTGAAATGTCAGCCTCATATAAACAGACGCTGAGCTAGGTCTGGAAATTTTAAATAACATTTTGATAATCTGGGTCATTCTATTGGAAATAAGAGAGTGAGTATAATGTCTTTGCTGGGCGTTTTGCTTTTAGCTTTTGTCCTGATAAAGAACAGTGTTTCTCTTCAAGCAGCTGAGATGAACACGGGCTTCTCTGCCCTGAATTTCTATTATATATATATATATATATATATATATATATATATATATATATATATATATATATATATATACTGCATATTCCTTGTTCTAGCTGGTTATTACTCTAGACTTCATTTTCAGTTAATCGAAGGTAAAGCTCAGGTTTAGTAGCCTTACATACATCGCTAGAGATGCATTTACACTAAAGAGACACCGTTTAGTCGAATGAGATGAGACCATCAGTCATTGGGGCAGATTCACTAAACAGGGTAGTCCCCCAACTTTTCGCCAGAAATCTCATCTGCAGGGACATCGCCAATTCACTAACAGGCGTAGAGGACAATTCGCTAGTAAACAAGACCGTCACTAGTGTTCGTTCACACCTTATCGCCAGGCAACTTTTCACTCTGGCAAACAGTCGTTATTCCGCAAATTCACAAAGATGCCAATTTAATTGAAGGTTACCTCTTTCATCAGAGTTTCCTTTGCCACATCAGACCAGGCGAACTGATAAGCTTCATCCTCCTCAATCTTATGTCAGTGACATCATATCCTGTATGCCGGAAATGCATAAAAGTTGTTAAAAACGCTGCAGACGTTTCTTTTTTTAAAGTAGGATTGCCTTCAAGAGTCCGAACTATTAAAGATTTATGTGTGAGGAATTTTAAAAAAACTAATTTGAGGGGCCTGACACATTTGTGGGCTCATATCTAGGGCATTAGAGGATCTCCTCTGTATTTATTATGGGTTATTGGACATGTGTTTGAAAAAGTGGTCACTTCAAGCATTTGCACCAGCATCTTTATTCAAGATGTCCATGTGACTTTTAGGTACCCGTCCTATTCAAATTAACCTAAGCGCAAGAGTGCTAGAGAAGTTTCACTAGGCAGAAAAGAACGCTTCGCTATGAAAGTCCAGCCGAAGTAACACTAGCGAAAATTTGAAAATTCCAGCATTCGGCTGCTGAGACATAACTTCGCATTTTAGTGAATAAGAGTAGTGGTAACGAATTGGTGCCTGGCGAAGTGGCGCAGAGTGTGGTGAAGCGGTCACTGGCGAACATTCGCCCTTTAGTGAATTTGCCCCCATTGTCTTTGAATGAAGGTTTGAAAAAGCACATGCCTCCAGTCATGAAGGAATTAATGGGACTACTAACTAATTTGCACCACTGGTCTGATGGGTTTCACCTGATAAATTGGCATCCACTTTGGAGTCAGAATTTGGCCACTGCAGCACTCAGTACTGGTCAATTATGCACCTCCTCATCCACTATTTCATCATTGGTAGGATAGTGTTGGCCAGAGCCAGCCTCCTCTGATGCAGGGTCGGACTGGACGTTGGGGGGGCTCACCAACAATTATTAGTTGGATGCCGCAGGCAGATCAGTAGAAGAGTTCTGGGCCGGCAGAGGCCCATGAGGATGGGGCCCACCGGGTTTTTTCCCAGTGTCCCACAGGCCCAGTCTGACCCTGCTCTGATGTCTTCTAAAGGGGGGCTGGATTACGCCTTAAAGGGGGGTTCACCTTTCATTTCTAATTCTAAGCAATTTTCAATTGGTCTTCACTTTTTATTTTTTCTTTGTCTTTTAATTAGTTGCTTTTTTTTTTTTCTTCTGACTCTTTCCAGCTTTCAAATGGAAGTCACCGACCCCATCTAAAAACACCTGTTTTGTAAAAGCTTCACATTTATCTTTATTGCTACTTTTTATTACTCCAATTTCTAGTCAGTCCCACTTTTGGAACCTAACAACTAGATTTCAACTAGAATGCTGACATTGCAAACTGGAGAGCAGCTGAATAAAAAGCTAAACAACTCAAAAACCACAAATAATAAAAAAATGAAGACCAGGTGCACATTGACTCGGAATATCACTCTCTACATCATACTAAAGGTTTATTTAAAGGTGAACAAACCCTTAAAAGGTCCATTCCCAACCTGAGGCCAAGGGTTGAGAAGGGGTTGGGTTAGTAAATTCCTGATGTGCTCACTAACTCACTAACTAACTAACTCATTAACTCACGCAATAACTAACTAACGCAAGCTCTGTATTCGAGTGGTTGCAAGCCAAAGAGCACCCACGTGATAATGGGGTATCCACATATATTATTATTAACTTGTTCATTGTATTTACAAGGATATCATAAAAGCGAATATGTAAATTATTTTATTTGCATATATTATAATGGCCATTTTTTATTTCTGCAACAAAACAGGAATTAAATTCTTTGCAACCAAAGGCTAATTTCCGTCTGTGGCTCACTGCCGAAGTTCACCCAAAATTTACACCAATACTGCTCCAGTCCAGTTTGAAGATAACGTACGAGGTAAGAACAAAAATAAAATATTGCAAGTGAAATTCTCTTGGAGGTTAGTTCTCTAAAAAGTACCATAAGTATGGCATCTTCACGTTTAAAATGCTAGTTATACAACTAAAATAACTTGAGCCTCTGTTTAGCATTCTTATTAAAGGGATAGCTCACCATCAGTTAACGTGCAGTAGGATGCCAACATCAACATTAATTGCATTAAAATGGAAGGTCAATAGGAGAGGACCCTAACAGAAAGGTAACAGATTGGCAATATTGTGGGACAAAATTCAAACACCAAACAATTTAAAATACGAAGACCAACTTTTTTTTTTATTCTGATCTACACATTCTAGAGATAGGTAGACAGTTGGACAGATAGACTAATAGATAATCACTTTCCCTGCTTAGTGGAGAAGGTAAGAGAATAATTTATTTCTGTGCCTAATTGCAAGAATGGCTCTCTGAGTTGTTAGTCGAAGAGAAAAGCATCGGATGCCGAAAGACAAATGTTAAATTCAAAGCAAAACGGGGGCCATGCGCATAGCAAGTGATTATCCTGCGAGATACTGAACATGAAAGCACCAGAGATTAAAAGATAAAGGGATTTTGTACTTTTCTGATGGCAACGGTTATAATCATGACAGTCACATCTGCTACTGTTCAGGTGTAATATTTCATATACTAAAGAATACAGGTATGGGATCTCCAGAAAGCTTCGAATTCCAGGAAGGTCATCTCCCATAGACTCCATTTTAATCAAATAATTCAAATTTTTTAAAAATGATTTCCTCTTTCGCTGTAATAATAACAGTCCCTTGTACCGGTGTGAGATCTATTATCTGGAAACCCATTCTACAGAAAGCTCTGAGTTACGGGAGGACTTTTTCCCATAGACTCCATTTTATCCAAATAATTCCAAATAAATTTTAAAAAGTTTTCTCTGTGATAAAAAAACAGTAGCTAGCACTTGATCCCAACTAAGATATTATTAATACTTATTGGAGGCAAAACCAGTCTATTGGGTTTATTTAATGTTTAGATGATTTTTTTTAGTAGACTTAGGGGCAGATTTATCAAGGGTCGAAGTGAATTTGAGGGAATTTTTGAAGTAAAAAAATTCGACCATTGAATAGGCTACTACGACTTCGAATTTGATTCAAAGTAAAAAAATACTTTGACTATTCGACCGTTCGTTTAGAAGGATTTCATAGTTTGACCGATTTTACTTCGACCGCAAATTGCCAAATTCGATGTAAAAAACTTCGACTTCGATATTCGAAGTCGAAGTATTCCAATTCGATGGTCGAATTTCTAAGCTTTTTCTATTTTTCGAAGCTTTTTGATAAATCTGCCCCTTAATGTTTGAAGATCCAAATTACGGAAAGATCCATTATCCGGAAAACCCCAGGTCCCAAGCATTCTGGATAACACGTCCCAAACATGTACTTGATATAATTAGTCCTCATTGGAGGCAACACAATCTTATTTGATTTTTTAGGGCAGAGACACATGCTCAGATTCAGGGAGATTTAGTCGCCCGGCGATAAATCGTCTTTTCTTCGGGGTGACTAATTTCCCCGAACTGCCTCCCGACAGCTAGAATCGAAATCGCCGCCAATATGGCACTCGGAGCACTTTGTTTTCCGAAGTCGCCTGAAGTTTCCACGTGAGGCGACTTCGGAAAACGAAGTGCACCGATTGCCATCCTGCCAGCAATTTCCACCATACATGGTATGGTAATATAAATTATCCATTATCTGGAAAACCTAGTACTATAGTTGTACTTGTACTATAGTTGTACTTGTACTATAGTTGTACTTGGCAGTGCTACCTGTGCACTATTTGTTGCTAGTACCTGGCCTTTGAATCCTTGCAATGTTTTAGGATCCTTACTCCTTACTGGTCTTTTGGATCAACAGTTCCACCATCATTACATGTTACCATTTCCCTATACTCCTGGGAAATACAGGGATGAGATTCCCGGATCTACTCAACCTCTGAGCAAATGAAAAATTTTAGGGGATGTTTAAAAAAGTAATCAAAGCTACAGCCATTGGAACGTGGAATACACAAGTGTAAAAATACAAAGCAAACTAAAGGGCAGAAGCATGCGCAAATGGATAGTCATTGCAGTCCTTGAACATCTATAGATTGCTGAAAGATTATAACGTGAATAAAGTACCCCCTCTTGTAAAAAAATAAATAAAAAGGATGTTATAAGTTACTAAGGAGTTCCAGCACGAGGCCGAAGGTTCCAGCATACAGGTAATGTAAATCTGTGGTGACTCCTAGGGGCAGATTTATCAAAGGTCAAGGTGAATATTCTAATGGAAAAAATTTGAGCTATTTTTTGTGCACTTCGACTAGGGAATAGTCCAAATTCGATTCGAATTTGAAAAAAATTCTATACTGTCTCTTTAAAAATTAGACTTCAACCATTCGCCATCTAAAATCTGAGATATATATATATATATATATATATATATCCACAGCATTGACTCCACACTAATTAAAAAATTAAAAAAAATCCTTTTTACTGTGCAAAATCAATGTTGATGGTATTTTTGTGTGTGCCCTCCATTACTATGGTACAGTATATATATATATATATATATATATATATATATATATATATATATATATATATATATATATATATTTATATTTATATTTTTAATATACTGTATATTTGCAACATATTGACCATCCCTTACATGCATCATATTCTGCATCAGCTGATATACATATTTCATATATATAACACTTCTAGGCGCCCCCAGGACTAAAGAAAAACCTAATGAGGACATATGAATCATGGACACCTGAGCAGATAAGCAAAAATGGGAAAACCCCCCGGGCACAGGCATTGTTTAGTCTGGCTTGGTTTCATGCAGTGTGCCAAGAAAGAAGAAATTACATACCACAGGTAAGCAAATGCTCTGATTAATTAGGTATTATTCGTTGTGTACATTGCTTTAAATCAGCAATAAAGGCCTTGCATGCTGAATATTTTGTATATAGCTCCTCACCTAAGTGGTGCTATTATATTGCAGAAGAAGTGTGTGTGGGGGGGGGGTCATGTAGAATAGGAAAGATTCCGGGGTATATTTGTGATTTTTAACATAAAGTTGTAGGGTATATAAAACTATGGATGACTGTGAAGATTTTCATTCATCCAGGTCATGGTATATCTAGTATAGGTAAATCTAAAAACAACTGGACTTGCTGAGTCATCATTGAAGACGTTTCACTACTCATCCGAGCAGCTTCTTCAGTTCAACTGAAGAGTTACAATCTGCCATTGTGATTGGATTAGTGCAAGAGTTTATAAACCGAGAACTTCCCACACCAGTCAGTTGAACTGAAGAAGCTGCTCGGATGAGTAGTGAAACATCTTCAATGATTACTCAGCAAGTCCAGTTGTTTTAGATTTACCTATAGTAGATATACCATGACCTGGATGAATGAAAATCTTCACAGATTTACCTATACTAGATAACATTATGGATATATCATATCTTCTTTGCTTGCTTCTCCTGAACTCCTCTAATAAGTCTTATATAAATCATAACTGGAAATAATATAGGCTTCTGAAGGACCTTCGGTCCTGTTCCCCTCTAGAGGGCAGGCTAAAGGAATGTAGGAAGATACTAACAGGGAATTTGGGAGAGAAAGAAGGAGAGTGCTGTCTGGGTTTGTGTGCCAGGCACAATGGGAGGATAATGTTGAAGTTGGAAAATGTGCAGAGCCCAGTCTATGGCTGTAGGACACTGTACAAACTCCCATTCATCCATCTGGAACCAGGATGGAGCTTGATAGAGAAGTGTTGTATGAGTGGAAGGAAAGACAACAAATTGATTACCGGAAAATAATGGAGTGCATAGCTTGTGATCCACCTCTGACTGAATGCTCCTGTAGGAGTGATAAAGAAGCCATTACCTTACCAGTAAAACTATTGTGCATGGCAATAAATGAGCATACCTCTTATCTATAGTGACATTTCAGCTCGACTCTTACCCGTGTCCTTAAATGAACTTCTTTGGAAGTTTGCAGCTCATTTTAGAACATTCTGTATTCATGGCTGGTGATTATTAATTACCTTTCTGCTGTAGCCGTCTGGCAGTGCAACAGTTAGAGAATGTGATGCTCCTCAAGGTAAAGAGAACATTAAGGGTATTGTCGTTATTTCTTGAAGGTTTCTTGTGAACAGAATTCAAACTAACAACTAAATCCTCATTTTAAGATGCAGCCTCGGCAATGCAACTTCACCCGTGTCCCAAATTTGCTCTGTAATGATATTAATTTAACTTGAATCGGTGTCACAGTTAATTATTTGGCGTGTGAGCACAATGCACCAGGCAATTTATCCTCTTCGTAGCTGTTTGACAAATGGGGCAGTGTATGGGTAATCCAGGGAGATTTGCTGCCCCTGTGTACTTCAGTTTGTTGGTTTAGCTGGAGTGCACCAGTGTTAGGTTCATCCTTGTAATGATTAATTACAGCTTGCACAGCATTCATAACAACTCATCTACTGCGCGGCTAGGCCGGCAAAAATCTATCAACACCATGATTTCAAAAGTGTCCGCATAGAAGGAAACTTGCTGTCATTCCATTGGGAACTGTGCTTATAATTATTTACACCACCAGTAGTGCTCCTGCTTATCTTTCTGTCGGATGGTGGGGAAAGTGGGAAGCCACTGCACAACTAGTCATGTAACATCTGCCACAAAGCTTCAATCAGTGTACCCCAAAATATTACATACCATGGAATTTCTAGGGTGTTTTTTTAATTTTTAAATTGTTGAGTGATGCTTCAGTCTTTAAAGGTTTAAAATGTAAGAAAGAGGGAGGGATTGACCTCTGTGCGCGCTTTTTGTTTGTATTGGTTAAAGTGTTACATATTTTGGGTGATTTTTTAATTTTTGAATTGTTGAGTGATGCTTCAGTCTTTAAAGGTTTAAAATGAAAGAAAGAGTGAGGGATTGACCTCTTGTGCGCTTTTTGTTTGTATTGGTTAAAGTGTTACATATTTTGGCATTTTATTTTGTAGGGATGGACAAAATTTTATGAATTTTCCATGGCGGACCTGCGTGCAGCTTATGACATTATTGACAGGCTTTTTGAAGGTAAGGTAATACACTGCATTGTGCTTTGTATGAAATGAAAATGAAAGTGTCTTGAAAGCATCCAAGTTGGTTTACCATGCATGTGTTACTCTAGTGTAACGACTACAGTAAGGGATCTGCTATCCAGAAACCCATTATCTATAAAGCTCAGCATTAAGGGAAGACCGTCTCCCATAGACTTCATTTTATCCAAATAATTCAGATTTTTTTCTCTGTAATAAGTGAGTTTTATTAGGAGCCAGTTCTCCTGCCTTTATGTTTTTGGAGGGTTGCAAGGAACCATGTATTTCTGAGGAGAACCCACAAACTCCTCTCTGCACTGCCAATGGCTGCAGTCCTGTCATTTTGTTTTTTGTGTTACACCATGGTACATATATGTAGTGATATTATCTACATGTCACATTATCCTTCTTCAATGGGTGAGGAAACACAGGTTTCACCAAAAGAAACTTCTTTGGTTCTCTTCATTTCTATAGGACCATAGCACCAAGTTCTCTGTTTTCAAATTTTGAGGCAAAAAATGGTCTACTCACACTTAGGAGCAGATTTATTAAGGATCGAATTGTGTTTTCCAATGAAAATTTGCATTTCCTAAGTTATTTGGTCAAAAATCAATTTTCAGAAGACAAACAAAATTTTTTTAAAGATTTATTATACCCAGGAACTGGAAATAGCTTGAATCCGAAAATACTCCAGCTAAAACCTTTCAAGGCCATGTAGGAGACCCTTGAACTATTTGAAGATGTTAATAGCCTTCATGATGTTTAAGTTTCTTCCTGAGGGTTTCTCCTGAAAACTCAATCAATTCGAGCGATTCAAGTTTTTTCCCGCCGAATGCTCAATCAATTCTAGTTTTCGGGTTGTTAACCCCAAACTCATTGATTCGAGTTTTTTTCCATTCAAGTTCTTTCTTAGTGAGGAACTATCACTAAAATGAAAATGTTATATAAGCTTAATCATACTGAAATAATCAATTAGAAATTCTGTATCGTTTCTGAAATAGTCGAGTTTATGTTCACTATTCCTCTCTCAGCATCTGTTTCTCTTCATTCTGTCTTCATGCAGCAGTTGGGTGTCAGATATTCATTGACAGTTAGATCCAATATATCTTATAGGGGGTTTCCTTTCCTAACAGATGAATTAGAGCTCACTCAAATAACTGATTCCAGTACAAACAAAATCTAACAAAATAACTGCCTTTGGCACAAATTCTGCATGTAGAGAGTAAGGATTTCAAAAATCAGACTCCCAGCTGAGAGAGGGAGAGTGAAGAATAACTTGATCAGTTCAGAAACTACAATCTTAATTGATTATATTTAGTAAATTTCTTATAGCTTATAGTTGATTTGTGAGAAAGTTCCCCTTTAAATAAGAAACCACTCCAGTTGTGAGTTTATTTGAGTTATAAAACACTCTAAAATTCAACCTTTGATAAATAACATCCTTAAAGTGTATACTCGACCCTGTTAGAGGCCCATTTATCAAAGATCGGATTTCAAATTCATGTGAGTTTTTTAAAATTCAAATATACTCACGATTTGACTGGGAGGTTATTTAAGAAAAAATTCAAATGGCTAATATTTGATTGAATGGTTCTGCCCAAAAAATTCAAATCGTATTCGATTCGTACAAATCGAATTTTTCTCCCAAAACAATTACTTGAATCTCAATAAGGACATTAACATCTCCACAAGACTCAACATACCTCTGCCATTGACTTGTACATGAACTCTGCAGGTTTTCGGTGGAGAATATTCGAACTCGGACTGTTTCTATGGTCGGGGTGTGATAAATCTCAAATATGGGTGTTAAAAATTGAATGTGTGAATTTTTAAACTCGGAAATCTGCCCCTTAGTGTCCACATTTTTAAGTGTCCTGATTATTGTGTAACCAAGCACAGTATGGGGCAGATTTACCTCGATATTCGACCGCCGAAGGTAAATCCTTCGACTTCGAATATCGAAGTCGAAGGATTTACTGCAATTAGTTCGATCGAACGAAAAATAGTTTGATTCAATTCGAATTGAACGATTCTAAGGATTTTGATCGATCGAACGTTTTTTCGACGACCAAAAAAAGCTTAGAAAGCCTATGGGGACCTTCCCCATAGGCTAACATTGAGGTTCGGTAGGTTTTAGGTGGCAAAGTTTTTTTTTAAAGAGACAGTACTTCGACTATCGAATGGTCGAATAGTTGAACGATTTTTAGTTCGAATCGTTCAATTCGAAGTCGTGGTCGAAGTAGCCTAAAAAATCATTCGAAATTCGAATTTTTTTTATTCTATTCCTTCACTCGAACTAAGTAAATGTGCCCCTTAGACTGCAGTAGTGCCGATGCACATGAGTAAGTAATTGCTGAGTGCTGAGGACCCAGTGAGTAGAAACTGCCCAACAAACCCTTTTCAAATACTGTTTGAGACATAGGACATATAGATTTGAGGCATATTTATGATCATGCACACTGCCCATCAAGATACAGTATGTTGAGGTTGTTTTTTTTTAATTTATTTTTTGTAACACATTTTATCCATAAGCATCCTTATTATGTATGTGTTTCTACCGTTGATTGAATATAGGTTGATTGCTTAAAAGATGTTTATTTCTCTCTCTGCAGGCAATAGAGACTTTCAATGGGATTTTGTGCATGGTCTCTTGGAAAATGCCATCTATGGTGGAAGAGTGGATAACTTCTTTGACTTGAGAGTTCTCCGTTCCTATTTGGAACAGATCTTCAGTTCCTATGCAATTGGATCCTCTGGTGGTGGCAAGATGACTGCTATCCCATTGCCTTTCTCTTTACCTAACTCATGTAGCATTATGGTAAGAATGCAGACTGATTTTTTTGTATATAGTTGTACATTTTTGTGTTTGGGCCACAGCTAAGTTACAGATTGTGGCTTATATAGACCAGGGATTTACTGTAAACCTGAGCTAGGGGAAGGAACCCTTTTCTGCCTGGTTTGGTCAGGCCATTGCCAGAGGATGTAATGTAGTCTGTTCTACATCTAGCTGACTCTTAGGTCTATAAGAATATTAATATAGTCAAACAACTCGTTTCTGCTTTCCTTCTCCTATCTTTTAAATATTGATATTCATTTCTTTACTGGTGGTGATCTGTGATCTAGCACCGCATGTGGAACTATGTTTGCAACCCTTCTTTAGAAGCATTTGTTAAAGGAAAACTAAAGCTTAACTAAAGAAGTAGGTAGAAATGTTGTACATTATGTTTTGTGCTTCTGTGCCAGCCCAAGGCAACAACAGCCCTTCAGCAGTAAAGATCTGTGTCTCCAAAGATGCCCCAGTAGCTCCCCATCTTCTTTTCTGCTGATTCACTGCACATGCTCTGTGCTGCTGTCACTTACTGAGCTTAGGGACCCACTCACAATATTCAGTACACATAGAATAGAAATGTCACAATATAAGGCTGATTAGTAATTAATACAGATAATTACTACACGACAGCTTAGACACCAGTGCAATTAGCATCAGAATTTATCAGCCTTGTCGCATCAGCTTATATTACAGGCCAACCTCATTTTCGGCTTGATAATCTGTGATGACCCCTAAGGGCAAGGCCAGACGTGGCTTTTTTGCAGCATTTTTACTTTGCGTTTTTAAAAAAGAACAGCCAGGCGTAAATACACATAAACTGCACTACCACTGAAACTAATTGAAAACGCACTATGGCAATTCACTAAGTGCGCTTGCAAGCTGAAATCCGTCACAGGACGCCAGTATTGGCGTTTTTTAGCAGAAACGCCAATACGTCAAAAAACTACCAAATCAATTGACTCTATGGGATCAGCACGTTTGAAACCACACTTTGCGTAAATACGCATCGTATTTTAAATATGGCGTCCAAATTCTCAATGAGAACAATGAGAAGTGCATTTTGGGAAAAGAATCCTACGTGCTGAAAAACGCATGAAAAACGCATGTTGCCGGTCGCATGTGGTTTCAGTGGCGTATTTACGCCTGGCTGTTCTTTTTTAAAAACGCAATGTAAAAACGCAGCAGAAACACCACATTTGGCCTTTCCTAAAGCTTAGCTTCTCAACAGCTGCTCAGAGCCCACTGAGCATGTGAGTGTCACAGACACTTTCCAAGATGGTGACCCCCTGTGACAAGTTTGAAGTCCTGGATCATTGCTGCTATTGACAAGCTGAAACTTTAGGCTGGTGCAATAAGCTCATTATATAAAATATGGCATTTTTAGCCACATTCATTTTTAGTGTTTAGTTCTCCTTTAAGACTTATGTGGTATAACCTTACAAATATAAACACCACACTTTGGACTGGCCCACCGGCTGGATTCTTGGGTAGGGAGGATAAACGAATACATTGTGATACTCTTTAAAGAGAGACAGTAACTCGCAGAGTTACAGCTGCAGAACTTGGTCACCGATTGTGCTCTCCACATAAATGCAATATGTACTTTGCATAGCAATTTCCCTGCTACAATAGCTGAGATTGTAAGCCATTAGAATGAATGAAGACTGTGACCTGTTACAGGCTATGGTACTAGGTGTTCAAATCAAAATAGTGTGGCTGCATGTAGAGATGGCAGACGAAATCTAATCAAAATAGTTACCTCTGGATGTTCTAATCTAATTGCCATAGTTTTGGTTAGTTGTCATTTTCTCCCTTTTTCAGGACTACCGTGCAGTTATTGAGAGCATCCCAGAAGATGACCAGCCTGCATTCTTCGGTCTCCCTGCTAACATTGCTCGCTCATCCCAGCGAATGATTAGTTCACAGGTAAATATTTTTCTTTCACAATTACCTTCTCTAAAATGATTTGGACATGATTAAAGGACATGTAACCCCCCCACACACACACGCAGAAATGTAATCAGCTAACAGCCTCTTTGAAATGTTTAGATACCTGCCAGTCTGGTTGCTAAAAGGTTAACAGTAAGGCTACAGCTTCCCCTTAATCACTTAGAAATCCTTCTCCTCCTCTAACCCACTCTACCCCCTCCATCAGGAATTTACTTTGGCTGTTGGCTCATGAGCATGCTCAGTTCTTCTCAGCTCAGATTACTAAACGCACCCTCCAGTCTAACAGCCAATGAAGAGATAGCATTGCTGGTTCCCATACAAACTCTGCTCTAGTTGTTTGATTCTATTTTTTTCTCCTAACCACCTCCCCTGAGCTCAGTTTAACCATTACAGTGCTCAACCAAAGCTGAACTTTTTATCAAAGTATGTTGTGAATGTGTAACCCTGCATTCTGCATTGCATGAACTTTACAGCATACATGCTCTGTTTGCACATGTCAGTATTACTGATGATGGCCGCCAGGTAAAAGCTGCTATTTGTTTTAGAAAAATGTGATGGGGTTGGCAAATGGAGGAGGTATATGCAGTACAAATAATGTGGCTTGGGTGTGGAAGATATGCCCAACTTATATACATCACCACTAGTGATCAACGTAGTTTTTTTCAATTTTCAAGTCAGGTAGGTAGGTAGGGAGAAGAAATGTAGGTTCTCTCATATTATTTATTGAACTCATTAAATGGGTGGTTTACTTTTAAGATACATTTAAAATGTTATAGAATGTCCTATTCCTAGCAAATTATTATCATTTACTTACATTACCAAGGCCACAATTAGGAATCACAGGGCCCAGTACTACTGTGGGTTTATCGCCCCTTTCACCTGGGGGCTCCACTTATTCACAAATTGGTTGCCTGCCCCCACTGGGTGGGTGCCCTTTCAGCAAGTAGAATGGAACCACAATAGAAACAAAAATGGCCTACCAGTCATGCCCTGATCATGTCAAAACCCGACCAATGATCCACCCACTGCCCTACAAGTCTTGCCCCTTCCCCCTGCCACAGCAATATATCCCACTTTTATCAGCCCTGTACATAACTCAAACATGCCCTTGTGAATAGCAATGGGTGAATTTATGCGCCAGGCATGGATTCACAAAAAAGTCGCTTGTGTAAAAATTGTCGCACATCAAAATAATTTTGAGGAACATTGACTTTAATGAATTGGACAAAAAGTCACACATGTAAAAATTTCAGCCTCAAAATAATTTTGATGCCCGTTGACTTCAATACTTTTCACAAATTTTTCGCCGTTTTGCAAATTCTTTCGTAGTTTCGCAAATTTTTCAGCGAAACGGGACAGATTCGCCCATCACTACTTGTGAAGCTTACAGTCTAAAGGTGGCCATACACAATAAGATCCACTAGTTTCACAAGGATCTTTCCCCAATATTCTCACCAATGGCAGGGCGATATCGGGTTAATCCAAACTTTAAACCCAAGGGCCAAACGATTGGATTATAACGAAGGAAATGGGCACTGACGAATCGTAGGACTGCATCAACTATCCAATTTGGTCATCGAACACAGGAAAAATCAAACCTGCACGATCAGTATCAGGCCGATTTTTGGCCTGATATCAGTCGGGGAGACCCATTGGACATCCCCACACATGGGCAGATAAGATGCTATATTAGTCTAAAGGACAGATATCGTCAGCTTTAATCTGCCCGTGTATGGCCACCTTTAGTGGCCTTTTACATAAACACCGTATCAAAGGCAAATCAAGTTGTGTTTATGTGACTTCCACAACATACAGGAGCTGTATGAGTAAAACACAAAGCTCTCCAGTAGAACAAGTATATTCACTGCAGTAAGAAGGAAGTTCTCATTTCTTTCTAACTCGTGTAAGGAACAGGTAATCCTTTTACTGCATCTAAAGACTTGTACAGCTTTGTTCTAAGAAACCCAGCCTTGTAAATAATTGCCTATTTCCATCTCCTACAAGCTGAAATTATTCTGCATTAAGTGGACGGTCAGAATACGGCTGAATAAACCTTAAATCTTCTGGTTGTAACTTTATTCTCTCATTTCAGTGTTACTATGCACCCATGTTCATACAGCAGTAAGATAATGTAACTTATAGGGCCCTATTTATCATGCTATGTAAAACATTGGAGACAAACCTCACCGGTGATGTTACCCAGAGCAACCAATCAGATCTTTGCCTTTGTTTTCTAACTGGGTTTAGCACAGGCTTTCTGCTCTCTCTGATTGACACTTGGCAGACGACAATGAATTGCACATTGTGACAGTGATTATCTGGACACAGGAAAGTCTGTTGAGTCAGTCTTGACGTAGGAATGTGGCGGATGCAGGCCACTTTTTTTCCTGAAGAATAGACCTCGTTATTTGTAACGGTTCAACAAAACAATTCAGACTCACCCCTGCTCCCTTTAATAGACATCACAGACGGACTGCAGAGGATTCAGTGTGCCTATATTCATGCAGAGCTCCTCAGACTAGGACTATCCAAGACCAAAAAGAAAAAATTGAAGGCACACTGCCTCATAAAAAAAAAAACCAAAACAATGTTTATTATAATATTAAAAAACAGGTGGCTGATGTGAAATGGAAGCCTAATGTGTTTCGGGAACACCCCTTAATCATTGGCTACGATTAAGGGTTGTTCCCAAAATGCGTTAGGTGTCCCTTTCACAGCAGCCACTTGTTTTTTAATGTTATAATAAACAGTGGTTTTTATTTTACGATTCAGTGTGCCTTCAAATTTTTTACTTTTTTGTATTGGAAAATAGACCTCATGGCAAACTTCGAGTATGAAGAAATTGCTGCTGTTAAAACCCGAATTTTGTTTTGAATCTGTACCATGTTAAAAAGATTAAGCAGTGGCTGTTGGTCACTGCCTGTAGGGAGGTGGAGCGGAGAGAAATAATTGGTGCTTCAACACTTCAGTTGAAGAACCCATAATATTATTATAGTTATCACATGTTTATAAAGCACCTACATATTCCTCACTGTTGTCCAACACAAAGATTAGGGCTCCGAAGAGCTGGGAAGATGGTGGCCATGAGCTCCGCTGCTCTTACTCTGCACTTATAGGTGAGTCAAGGATTGGGGCACTTATAGATGTTATCACCTATGTGGGGGGGCAAGGAGGGGGGACTATATAGGGTACTGGGTAGGGATTTTTATTTGTGTGGGGTTGAGCTCTCCTTTAAAAATGGGGTGTTGATTGCATCTGGCATATGGTTTGTTGTACAGTAAATTGTTCATGAGAACTTCACCGATTGTAAATGACTGAAGAAGTTGCTCTTGCGTATTACACAATTTACACCATAATAAACAAAGGTCCAAAGACCAGTAGATTAACTATAAATCAGTTTACACCAATATGTATTCAGCCCTTATGACTGCAAACGTCTATTTACTCCAGAACTGGTTTTGTTTTCATAATAGTTTTTTTTTTTTTTTCGGACAAGGAAATGTGTCTGATCACAGCTTCCCCAAAAGAATCCCTGCCCTGCCTGTTGCTGGCTATTTATTGATTTCCTCTGTACGGACAGTGACATTTTCAGGCTGGAATTTCAGCTTCAGTGAAATCTATTTTAAAATGCTCTACTATTCCAGGAAACATTTTAAGAGGCTTTTTTTTTTCCAAAATGAAAGGTTATAAAAAGTTCAAAAGGTATGTAGTAGTATATCTCCTCGTAGAGTCTAGCTTGGGAACGGTCACTTTTTGTCTGCTTAAAATAACATTTCAATTATTTTGTAGCCAATAATGTGAAAACTCTCAGAAAGGTCAGTAAATAATTGTAAGGAGTCCCGAGAGACTGGATTGCACTCCTATGTCTCAACACAAGTCCCCAGTTCCATCTGCACATATGTGTGCCGTGACATGTGTCCTTTTGGCATGAAATTTGAATATTTAAATACCTGTCCTGTACTTATTCTTGCCCAACCTAGTGTTATACATACATTCATGCCTAAGACTTATTGATATTGTAGATGATTCTTGGTTTGGCCCTTGCCTGTTCTTGACTTTACTGATTGCATCCTGCATCTAGCCTGTGCCTGACCTTGATTCCATCTTTTTGTCTATATCACACTTTTGCATTTTCTCAAACATGTTCAGGTCCCTCTTCCTCAAAAATTTCCCATGCCTTAAAGGGGACCCAAAAAAATTATTCTAAATCCTGTTTTATCACATTAGGCAAGCAAAATGAACTTTAATTACACTAAAAATTATATATAAATTATTTGAATCTTGTTTCCTTCAGTCTGGGAATTCATAATTATAGCAAGCAGGCAGGGGCCATTTTGTGGACACTGTTATTAAGACATGCCTTGTATCATCTCAGAATCTTGTTTGTGCACCAGAATGGGGGACCTGATGTCCATCCCCATGTACTGGTTAAACAATTAAATGGTGAAGAGAACCGGGGAAAGTGGGGAAAGCAGTGACATCTAGGAAGTGCTGAATGGAAAGTGAAAGTAATTGCTTGCCCCGCCTCTATGTCTATGTGATAGAGGAGGGACAGACAATATTTGACTGACAGCTGAGATTTTTAAATGAGCTTACAACCGCTATGAATGCTTTAATAAAAAATAGAAATTAGATACATGTTTAATTTGAAAAGGACTATCATTATACAGATTT
The DNA here is from genome assembly GCF_017654675.1 of Xenopus laevis. Classification (NCBI taxonomy): domain Eukaryota; kingdom Metazoa; phylum Chordata; class Amphibia; order Anura; family Pipidae; genus Xenopus; species Xenopus laevis. The sequence goes on from NC_054373.1 coordinate 169,278,895, forward strand.
TTGTGTCTGAGTGACAGGTGCGCTTTAAAAGGGAATTTTTGAGTATCAGAGTTGAGGATCAGCCATTGCCAAACATATAATAGAACAACATGATAAAGTATCTAAGGTAACCTTTCAAGTAATTGACACTCCAAGATGGGGTGATAAGGATAAGACCCTTTTCGAAATGGAGGCATATTGGATATATCAACTTAAAACGGTAGAGATGTATGGTTCATTAAATCGGGATTGGAAAATAACTTGTTTTTTTCCTAATTAAATTTGTGGATTAATTTGTTATCCCTTATTAATTAACTAGTTGTTCCCAATTAACTTCTAATTTTTCAATCTGGTTCTAGACTTTTCCATTTTTTAGTCCATGTATTCTAGTGAAATAATGAAGCTTTTATATATTTATGGAATTTTCTATATTAAATGTTAATATTATGAAATGTATGAGTGGTACAAGCCCCTTATCGATTTTCTATATGTATGTGTGTTCAGCACTGCAAGGATTACTGTTTTTAGATGGCGTGTTTTTTTAAATGTTCATATGGATTAAATGAATATCGCTTTTGAGGAAGTGGCTTTTGTCCACGAAACGCGCCATGCGTTAGTTTGTTGTGCGCTCCATTCATGTTTTCAAACATTTTCTAATAAAAGTGATGGTTTTAACATCGCTGGTGCTCCGTGTCTAAGGATTTTGGTTAAAACTACTCCATAAAATCATGACAGAATCCCTTTAAGGTATGTATCCAAATTATGGAAAGATCCATTATCTGGAAAATCCCAGGCCCTGAGCATTCAGGATAAAAGTTCCAATACCCGTCTTATAATAAATCATGTGTCCTCAGCCTTTGGCCTTGTACTTTTATATGGTCACAGAACTCCTCAGTGGTTCACCTTTAAGTTAACTTTCAGTATGTTATAGAGTTCTAAGCAACTTTTCAATTGGTCTTCATTATTTATCTTTCATCGTTTTTTAATTTATTTGCCTTTTTTTCTGACTCCATCTAAAAAACAAAGACTATTGCTACTTTTTATTACTCCTCTTTCTATCCAGTCCCTCTAATATTCATATTCCAATTTCTTATTCAAATCAATGCATAGTTGCTAGGGTCGTTTGGACCCTAGCAACCAAATGGCTGAAATTGTAAACTGGAGAGCTGATAAATTAAAAAGCTAAATAACTCAAAATCCACAAATAATAACAAATTACAAATGGTCTCGGAATGTAACTCTCTACATTATACTACAAGTGAACTCTAAGGTGAACAACCCCTTTAATAATATCTTTGTATTTTACCATAGAGGGTGCGATATTCAATATTTAACTCACAAGCTATACATATCTTGTGAATTATAAAATTATAAATGTTGCTTTGTGGTGTTATCCACTATAATTTGCGCTTGCACTATAATTTCTGTCTCGAAACTCGATGACATTTGAGTATTATAAACAATAATGTATCCATGTTGTAAAATATGAGGATATTGGAAGTCACTTTGGAGTTGCTTGCTGTAAAAAAGCAGGCCTTACCGTGACTTCTAGAGGCACATTTATCAAGGGTCAAATTTCGAATTCATACGAGTTTTTTAAAACTCCCCTAAACTCCCATAAATTCGAAATTTGATTTACCAAATGTATTAATAAAATCAAATTTTTTATTAACTCGGATGAATTTAAACAACCCTAACATTTGAATCTAATGCAATCAAACTCGATTCAAGTTTTTTTCTCCAAAAAAACTCAAACGTCAGGAAGGCTGCAAACCTCTCCCATTGACTTAAACAATAAGTCGACAGGTGGCGAATAGTCAAATTTGAATTCTTAGAGGGCCCAAGTATGATAAATATCGAAAATCAATTTTTTTTTTAAAAAAAAACTCTGATCAAATTTGGATAACTCCCTAGTCGAATCTGACAGTTTTGACTGTAAAAAAATTTAGAAAATTCAAATTTTTAATATGACCCCTAATGTCCTTATTATCAATATTCCCTGTATAAAGCCTTTATTGTGATTGTGAATGCTGTAGTGCAGTATGTAAAACCACACAGAAGCACCAAACAATAAAAGCTTAGGGGCAAATTTACTAAAGGGCGATGTGACTAACGCCGGCCAAAATTCGCCAGCGTGATGTAATTTCGGTACTTCGCCGATTTACTAACAGTCGCCAGCGTAACTTCACTAGCAAAGGAGATAGACTCTATCGGTACTTCACTCCCTAACGCCTGGCGAATTTGCACTCTGGCGAATGGACGTAACTATGCCAATTCACTAAGATGCGGATTTTACTGAACGTTACCTCTTGCACCAGACTTGCCTTCGCCACCTCAGACCAGGCGAAGTGCAATAGAGTAGATAGGACTTCCTCAAAAAATTGTTTAAAATTTTTCTTAGTCCCAAAAAAACACTGGCGACTTTTCATTTTTCAGGATGATAGGCAGAAAAATAGCTTAATTTTTTTGGGGGGTAACCGGCTTCCCCCCGGGCAGGGCAAGATTCCAACAATATTTTATTTTATTAAGGGCTTGTGTAGTGTAATGTATTTGCTGCAACATATACGTCCATTCAACTTTAACTTCCCACCGTATGCAAATTAGCCAACGCTAGTGCAACTGGATTTTAGTGAATTAGTGTTGTCCTGGCGAACTGCTGCTGTGAGCGAAGCCATCGCCGGCGAATTTTCGGAGGTTAGTGAATTTGCCCCTTATGGCCATTGCTTGATGCAGTGCTTCCTGGCATTCTAATATACCATCATGCAATACTGTGATTGTTATAGAAGATTAGCTTTCTACAGTATGGGATTAAACTCTTAACCAACCAATGGTCTCCATGCTGCCATTCTTTTGCCATTTTCATTTAATTTAATGGAAATAGCTTAATATAGAAAAACGAACATCTATAACTTAAAAAAAAAAAGTCTTATAGACTGAAAAAATCAATTCTGCTTGGAGATTCTCCTTTCATCCACAAGGTCATTAAGAGCTTATATGTACCCTTTTCACACAGTGTTTGTTGGCTGAAGTTCTGAAACCATTATCACTCTTAGCTTATTATGGGATTTGTGAGTAAGAGCTTTGGAAATCTAGCAGACGTGAAGATTTCAGAGTTACTGGCCATTTGATAGAGACAAACAATCAACCAAAATATTGGACTTACTTTTTTTCCCATCCCCAGAAGTATACACTACGGGGCAGATTTACCTAGGGTCGAATTGAAATCCTTCGACTTCGATATTCGAAGTCGAAGGATTTAGCGCTATTCCTACGATCGAACGATTAAATCGTTCGAATCGAACAATTTCGAAGGATTTTAATCCATTGATCGAAGGATTTTCCTTCGATCAGAAAATTGTTAGGAAGCCTATGGGGACCTTCCCCATAGGCTAACATTGGCCTTGGTAGGTTTTAGATGGCGAACTAGGGGGTCGAAGTTTTTTTTAAAGAGGCAGTACTTCGACTATCGAATGGTCGAATAGTCCAACGATTTTTACTTTGAATCATTCGATTCGAAGGTCGAAGTAGCCTATTCGATGGTCGAAGTAGCCATATTCGACTATTCGAAATTCGAAGTATTTTTTCTTCTAATCCTTCACTCGAGCTAAGTAAATGGGCCCCTACATGTATGAGACCTGTTATCCAGAATTCTCGGGACCTGGGGGTTTCCTGGATAAGGATCTTTTCTGTAATTTGGACACATGATTGATAATAGCACAGGTATGGGACCTGTTATTCAGAATTCTCAGAATGCTGAAGTTTTCTGGATAACATCTTTCCTTAATTTGGATCTTAATACCTTAACGGGGAATGTAATAAAAATCGCTAACGGAAGAACTATTCGCAATGCGAAAAGTTATGCCTTTGCGCGAACAAATTTTGCTTTGTGCGAATTTAATATAGCTTTTGCGAGCCCGGAAACTGTTTAGCGACCACTTCCGACAGTGAAAGACCGTTTGCGAATTTTATAGTTTGCGCCAATGCGCAGTCAATGTAATAAAACTTCTTACTGAAAAAGGCGTTTGCTCCAAACGATTACGACACCTTCAAGCACTCCTTATGTGTGCGCAATTAAAATTCGCAATGCAATAACAGTTTAAGGAACAATATTACATTGCGAGATGTGGATTTTTAGTCTTATTGGTGAGAATTGTTTTGCTTTTTGCGACTTTTATTACATTCCTCTGTAAGTCTGGGCTGGTTTTGCTTCCAATAAGGATTATTTATATCTTGGTTTGGAGCAAGTACAAGCTACTGTTTTATTATTACAGAGAAAAACACATAGGCCTATTGCCTCAGCAATAAGATAACTTTTAGTATGTTATAGAATGGTCAGTTCTAAGCAATATTTAAATTGGTGTTCGTTATTTTTTATTTTATTTTTTTTCCAGCTTTCAAATGGCAGTCACTGACCCCATCTTAAAACAAATGCTCTGTAAGGCTACAAATGTATTGTTATTGCTACTTTTTATTGCTCATCTTTCTATTCAGGCCTCTCCTATTCATATTCCAGTATCTTATTCAAATAAATGTATGGCTGCTAGGGTAATTTGTACCCTAGCAACCAGATAGCTGAAATTGCCAACTGGAGAGCTGTTGAATAAAAAGCTAAATAAAAAAAAACACAAATAATAAAAAATGAAAACCAATTACAAATTGTGTCAGAATATTACTCTCTACATCAGACTTAGGGGCACATTTACTTAGCTCGAGTGAAGGAATAGAATAAAAAAAAACTTCGAATTTCGAAGATTTTTTTTGGCTACTTCGACCATCGAATTGGCTACTTCGACCTACGACTTTGACTTCGAATCGAACGATTCGAACTAAAAATCGTTCGACCATTCGATAGTCGAAGTACTGTCTCTTTAAAAAAACTTCGACCCCCTAGGCCTCCTAAGAATTTTCTGATCGAAGGAAAATCGTTCGATCGTCCGATCGAAGTAATTGCGGTAAATCATTCGACTTCGATATTCGAAGACGAAGGATTTTAACCTTCGATATTCGACCCTAAGTAAATGTGCCCCTAAATTTTAACTCAAAGGTGAACAACCCATTTAAAATGGAGTCTATGGAAGAAAACCTTCTAAGCTTTCTGGTTAAATACCTATATGTGATTTTTTTTATTCTCCCCTCTATAGGCTGATCAAAGCTAATTGCTGTTTGGTTACTGCACTGGGGTAATATGCCTAATATTAGTAAATGAGTCAGTGTCTCATCTGACACCTGCTTGTAAGCCTGGCACTTCAGGGAGCCATATATAAACACAAACAATGCCAACACAACACAATGCACATTTCAAAAGTAAAAGTAGTAACCTCCGCTGTATGCTGGCAAATGCACGGAGTTTGTCAGGTAAAATGGGAGACCTAGAATTAATTGCATGCTCTAAAAATTATGATATAATTGGTATCACTGAGACCTGGTGGGATGAAACATGTGACTGGATTGTGAATTTAAATGGTTACACCCTTTTTAGGAGGGACAGAGGGATTAAAAAGGGTGGAGGAGTGGGGTTTGTATGTAAAGCCTGAATTAAAGCCATGCGCTAAAGAAATAAAAATAGCTGGCACTGGTGAGGGTGTAGAATCACTCTGGGTAGAGATTTCGACTGGGCAAAAGGTATCAAAAAGAATTATCATTGGTGTATGCTATAAACCACCTCGTATAAGTGTCGAGTATGAAGCCCAGCTACTCTTGCAGATACAAGCGGCTTCACAGCTGGGTCAAGTTGTTGCTATGGGTGACTTCAATTATCCAGACATTGACTGGGGTAATGGGGTTGCTAAGACAGAAAAAGCTAGTAGGTTTGTAAATATGCTGAATGACAACTTTTTATTCCAGCTCGTTCAAGAACCTACTAGGAATAACTCTCTTTTGGACCTTGTAATAACGAACAATACTGAACTCATCTCTAACATTTGTGTGGGTGAGCATTTAGGGAATAGTGATCATAACATGGTCTCCTTTGAGATTCTGTTGCAGAAGCAATTCTATAAGGGAGTAACTAAAACACTAAATTTCAGACGTGCAAACTTTGACAGTATAAGGGCATCTCTGCAACATATTAAGTGGGAAATGCTTTTTCACAGGGTTAAACACAGAACAAAAATGGGAAGTCTTTAAAATGCTGCTTAATAAATATACTTGTCAGTATATTCCACTTGTAAGCAAGGAACGTCGTTGCAAAGCAAAACCTTTTTGGTTCAATAGAAGCGTTGGTGTTGAGGTGGGTAAGAAAAGACGTGCTTTTAAGGCTTTCAAGTTAGCTGGTACAGCCGAAACATTTATAAGGTACAAGGAGGCCAATAAATCATGCAAAGAAGCTATAAGGCAAGCTAAAATTGCTATAGAAAAGGATATTGCAGCAAGCAGTAAAAAAATCCCAAATTATTTTTTAAATATGTCAATAGTAAAAAAATGAAGCAGGAAGGGGTGGGACCCTTACTATCAGAGGGGGATCAGCTGGTTGATGAAAACAAAATAAAAGCGCAGATTCTGAACTCGTATTTTTCATCTGTTTACACAAATGAAGAACCAGTAAGTGAAGGTTTCCTTCTTAACACTCCCAATTCTAGTAATACAACTAATGATGCATGGTTCACACAAGAAGAAATTCAAAAGAGACTTGAACAGGTTAAGATTAACAAAGGTCCAGGGCCAGATGGTATTCATCCCAGGGTAATTAGCGAGCTTAGCTCTGTGATTGCCAAACCTCTTTACTTAATTTTTCAGGATTCATTGAGATCTGGTATTGTGCCAAGAGACTGGCGAATTGCTAATGTGGTGCCTCTATTCAAAAAAGGATCCCGTTCTCAGCCTCAAAACTATAGGCCAGTTAGTCTGACGTCAGTATTAGGAAAGCTTTTCGAAGGGTTAATAAAGGATAAGATACTGGACTTCATAGCAAATCATAATACTATGAGTTTGTGCCAGCATGGTTTTATGCGTAATAGATCTTGCCAGACTAACTTAATTTCTTTTTACGAGAATGTAAGTAGAGACCTCGATTCTGGGATGGCAGTGGATGTGATTTACTTAGACTTTGCTAAAGCATTTGATACAGTGCCACACAAAAGGTTACTGGTTAAATTAAGGAATGTTGGCCTGGAACATAGTATTTGTACCTGGATAGCGAACTGGCTAAAAGATAGACTACAAAGAGTGGTGGTAAATGGAACATTTTCTAATTGGACCAGTGTTGTTAGTGGAGTACCGCAGGGCTCTGTACTAGGTCCCTTGCTTTTCAACTTGTTTATTAATGACCTGGAGGTGGGCATTGAAAGTACTGTTTCTATTTTTGCAGATGATACTAAATTGTGCAGAACTATAGGTTCCATGCAGGATGCTGCCACTTTGCAAAGTGATCTGTCTAAACTGGAAAACTGGGCAGCAAACTGGAAAATGAGGTTCGATGTTGATAAATGCAAGGTTATGCACTTTGGCAAAAATAATATAAATGCAAGTTATACACTAAATGGCAATGTGTTGGGAGTTTCCTTAAATGAAAAGGATCTAGGGGTCTTTGTAGATAACACGTTGTCTAATTCTGGGCAGTGTCATTCTGTGGCTACTAAAGCAAATAAAGTTCTGTCTTGCATAAAAAGGGCATTAACTCAAGGGATGAAAACATAATTATGCCTCTTTATAGGTCCCTGGTAAGGCCTCATCTGGAGTATGCAGTTCAGTTTTGGACTCCAGTCCTTAAGAGGGATATAAATGAGCTGGAGAGAGTGCAGAGACGTGCAACTAAATTGGTTAGAGGGACGGAAGACTTAAATTATGAGGGGAGACTGTCAAGGTTGGGGTTGTTTTCTCTGGAAAAAAGGCGCTTGCGAGGGGACATGATTACACTTTACAAGTACATTAGAGGACATTATAGACAAATGGCAGGGGACCTTTTACCCATAAAGTGGATCACCGTACCAGAGGCCACCCTTTAGACTAGAAGAAAAGAACTTTCATTTGAAGCAACGTAGAGGGTTCTTCACAGTCAGGACAGTGAGGTTGTGGAATGCACTGCCGGGTGATGTTGTGATGGCTGATTCAGTTAATGCCTTTAAGAATGGCTTGGATGATTTTTTGGACAGACATAATATTAAAGGCTATTGTGATACTAAACTCTATAGTTAATATAGGTATGGGTATATAGAATTTTAATTAAAAGTAGGGAGGGGTGTGTGTATGGATGCTGGGTTTTCATTTGGAGGGGTTGAACTTGATGGACTTTGTCTTTTTTCAACCCAATTTAACTATGTAACTATGTAACTATGTAACACATCTAAATAAGAAATGGTTATAATGAGTTCAGCCAAGGTAGAAATCTCATTATACAAACAGATGTTATGGCACATCATAACAAAGCAACATTTTCATATCCTTGCACAGCTGCAAACATCCCTCTAATGCATTTCGGGGGGGTTAAGAGTCCATTTTTGTGGCTTTCCCACACAGAAAGTCCAAGAGTTGTTATCAGTCTGACACAAGCCTTAAAGGAAGACTATACCCCCTAACAATGTAGGTCTCTATAGAACAGGGGTAGGCAACCCGCGGCTCCGGAGCCTCAAGCGGCTCTTCATCCTGCTTGCTGCGGCTCCATCTTGCGGCTTTGCCTATCACGTCGTCTATACAGCTCAAGAAGCTGCCAGCAGGTGCGAGGGTTGTATAGACATCCCAGGCAAGACCGAGCTGCAGCAAGATGATTCATCATGGTCCTTACCACGGTCGCCAGGGCCGGAACTAGGGGTAGGCAGAGTAGGCACATGCCCAGGGCACAAAGCTGGGGGGCGCCAGGCATGTACCTGCTCTGACGCCTACCCCACTGTCCGGTCCTGTCTTTCGCGGACTGCCACGGATAATTTCTTGTAATAGCGCTTCTGCGCATGTGCGCATGCAGTTCTGTGCATGCAGTTCTGCGCATGTGTGCTCTAGTGCAGTTTCGCGCATGCGCGTTCTAGCGCAGTTTTGCGCATGCGCAACCAAGCGTGAGATCAGCCGGCGCCGTGCCCAGCCAGGTTGCCTAGGGCGTCTGGCTGGGTTGGCCCGGCTCTGACGGTCGCACACTCAAGACAAGAGAGAAGCCTCCAGAGTCCAGCTGCAGCATACATAGAACATGGAGTTACTGTATATACATCATAACCAGTACCAGTACAAAAAATGAGGAAGGCCCTGTGCAAAAGAGCTTACAATCTTAAGGTGAGAGAATAAGACACAATGTGTGGGAGTGGGCAAGATCAGAATTAAGTGGGTGAGAAATGTAGTACTGTATGTGGTATTGCATTTGGTAGTTAAGCAGAGTGAGGGTAGGCTTCTCTAAATAAGTGGGTTTAAGAGATCTTTTGAAAGCAGAAAGGTTCGGAGAAAGTTGGACAGGCCATAAGAGAGAATTCCAGAGGAGGGGTGCAGCCCTTGCAAAATCTTAAATGTGAGTGTGTGAGGAGGTAATGAGAGAAGAGTTGAGGAGCAGGTCAGTAGAGGAGCGTAGTAAGCGTTTTGGGTGCGTATCCAGAGATGAGTTCAGAGATGTAGGGTGGGGCAGAGTTATGAAGTGCTTTGAATGTCAGTGTCATTAATTTGAATTTTATTCTGAAAGGTAGTGGAAGCCAGTGCAGGGAGTGGCATGGCAGAGGAGGAGCGGTTGCTGGTGTATAAGGCTGGTGGCAGTGTTCATTATGGACTGGAGAGGTGATAGTCTCTGGCAGGGAAGTCCAATTTATAGAGAGCAATTTTCCCCAATAAAAGCACTTTGCAGTCATAGTTACTGCCTTAGATTTGTCCTGCTTCTTACCATTATACATGATCAATCAATAGAGAGTTACAGTAGTCTAGATGTGATATGACGAGAGAGTGTATACGAATTTTGGTGGCATCTTGGATGATAATATATATATATGTTCCTTAGGTGGAAGTGACATGATTTAATACAGTAAGTGAGTGGATATGAGGTGTGAAGGACAGGGCAGAATCTAGGATAACTCCATGGCACTTTGCCTGGGTAGACAGGGTGATAGTGGAATTGTTAGCTATGATAGATCCTTTCGGGATGTTAAGGGTGTTAGTTGGAGGAAAGAGAACCATTTAAGGTTTAATTTTTTGATGGCTTTGTGACATCCAAATAGTAGGAATGGCAGGAGGAGACCCGAGTTAAGAGTTCTGGGTAAAGATCAGGTGAGGAGAGATAGATCTGAGTGTCATCAGCCTAGAGGTGGTAGTAGAAACCATACGAGGTGATTAGTTTGCCCAGGGAGGAAGTATAAAGGGAGAAAAATAAGGGGCCCAGGACAGAGCCTTGAGGAACCCCAACAGAAAGAGGTAGGGGAGAAGATGCTACTCCATTGTAGGAGATACTGAAGGAACGATTAGTGAGGTAAGAAGAGAACCAGGACAGGGCCATGTCACGAAGGCCAAGCGAATGGAGGGTTTGGAGGAGGAGAGCGTGCTTAAATATTCATTTTGGGGGTTACATTTTCCTTTAATGATGTAAAGCTATTAAATGTTTATTTTGCCTTTCCATCAGTGAACATTGCTTCTACGTACCAGACAGCTGTTTTTTGGGACCGAGCAATACAGACCTTATAAATGGCGGTTACAGTCTGTACATCTCCATCTAAACAGAGTCGCTGAGGGCTTTCCAAGCCACAGAGAGATTTCTTTTGTTTGTACTTAACCTCGAGCGAAAATAGTTTAACATTGCTTTGTAAAAAAAACCCTGTGTGCAACGTGAGGATGTTGTGCTGTGACAGATAGTGTTAGTATATGCGAGGCAGCACAATACTAGCATTAGCCTCAAACAAAGTGATTCATTCTCTTCCCTTTACAAAACACTGAATCCCTGCGGCTTGATGCAATCTAACAGGCAATGCTGTATGTATTAATATATACACAATTATTATGTAGACCATAGACCCTTTATGTAGCAGTCTTACATTATTTTCTTTTCAATAAAAAAAAAATACAGAAATAGTATCTGTTAATTCATTATGAAAATGTATTGTCATTTTTTTTAAACAGTTGTTCATTTATGAGATTCGGAATTGTGAGCATCCCAGCCCCTTTTTTTGCAGGATTCAGTCAAATCTTCAGGAGTTGTTCACCTTTAATTGAACTGTAAGGGGCAAATTTACTTAAGGTCAAATATCGAGGGTTAATTAACCCTCGATATTCGACTGTCTAAATGAAATCCTTCGACTTCGAATATCGAAGTCGAAGGATTTAGCGCTATTCGTTCGATCAAACGAAAAATTTTAAACCATCGATCGAACGATTTTTGTTCGACCAAAAAAGCTAGCAAAGCCTATGGGAACCTTCCCCATAGGCTAACATTGACTGTGGTAGATTTTAGGTGGCGAACTAGGGGGTCAAAGTTTTTTCTTTAAGAGACAGTACTTCGACTATCGAATAGTCGAACTATTTTTAGTTCGAATCGTTCAATTCGAAGGTCGAAGTAGCCCATTCGATGGTCGAAGTAGCCAAAAAACGATTAGAAATTCAACGTTTTTTTCCTCTATTCCTTCACTCGAGCTAAGTAAATGGGCCCCTTAGTATGATGTAGATGCAATTGGTTTTCATTTTTTATTATTTGTGTTTTTTTTTTTTATTTAGCTTTTTATTCAGCAGCTCTCCTGTTTATAATTTCAGGTCCAAATTCCCCTAGCAACCATGCATTGATTTGAATAAGAGACTGGAATATGAATAGGAGAGGCCCGAATAGAAAGAATAAAAAGTAGCAATAACAATACATTTGTATCCTTACAGAGCATTTGTTTGTTTAGATGGGGTCAGCGACCTCCATTTGAAAGCTGAAAAGCGTCAGAAGAAGGCAAAACAGTTAAAAACTATAAAAAAAGACCAATTGAAAAGTTGCTTCGGATTGTCAATTCTATAACATACTAAAAGTTAACTTAGAGGAGAACCACCCTTTAAAAAATGTCCTAATTAAGGTTCAGTCATAAAATATTTTGTGAAGAATTCTGTGAATCCAAAAATGATAGCTTTGGTGCAGCCCTTGTATGCTTTTCCCACCACCACCCTTTCCAGGACAAACAGTACCTGGCCATTTATGTAAAGGCGTGGTTCACCTTTAAGATAACTTTTAATATGGTCAATTTTACGCAAATTTTCTGTTGGTCATCATTTATTCATTTTTTATAGTTTTTATCTATTTGCTGGCATCTTCTGATGCTTTCCAGTTTTCAATTGGGGGTCACTGACCCCATCTAAAACAAATGCTCTGAAAGGCTATACCTTTATTATTATTACTCATCTTTCTGTTCAGGCCTCTCCTATTTATATTCCAGTTACTTACTCAAATCAGTGCATGGTTGCTAGGGTAATTTGGACCCCAGATTGCTGAAATTGTAAACTGGAGAGCTGCTCAATAAAAAGCTAAATAACTCAAAAACCACAAATTATAAAAAATGAAAGTCAATTGCAAATTGATCCCTCTCTACAAGATACTAAAAGTTGTCAACGGTGAACAACCTCAAGTCCTGTAATTATAATGGTGTAAATGAAATACCATTGTACTTTTGAGTTGGAATGAGTGCATTGTTGTCAGGATGTATAGATATGTAATACACAAGAGCCTTAAATACCATGTAAATGATATCCTTATAATACACAAGAGCCATGAATATCCTGTAAATTATATCCTTATAAACAGTGAGTTCAGATGTCATCAGTTATAAAAAAAGGTGAGTTCTGATGTCATCAGTTATAAACGCTGAGTTATGATTTCTGTTACATGACTCACTGAAAATGAAACTTGTGTATTATAATAAATAAAGTACCCCCAGTTGCAAAATATGAGGATATTAGAAGTTACCTCGGAGCTCCATGACCTGTATAAAAACACTCAGCCTTCGGCCTCGTGTTTTTATAGGGTCATGAAACTCCTCGGTGACTTATAATATCCTTATATTTTACAATAGGGGGTACTTTATTCATTATGTAATACACAAAAGCCATCAATATCTTGTAAACGATATCCTTATAAATGGTCAGTTCTGTTGTCATCAGTTATAAACGGTGAGTTCTGATGTCGTTTCTGTCACATGACTCAATGAAACATGTGTATTATAATAAATAAAGTACCCCCAATTGCAAAATATGAGGATATTAGAAGTTACCTTGCAGTTCCATGACCTGTATAAAAACACTCGGCCTTCGGGGGACTTTATTCACTATATAAATGGTGCTTAGTGATGTCATCTGTTATAATCAGAGCTTACTGATGTAATTTCTCTCACGACTCACTGAAACTTGTGTATTATAATAAATAAAGCATCCCCTGTTGCATAATACTGTATGAGTCGGCCTCATGCTTTTATATGGTCATGGAACTCCTCAGTGACTTATGATATCCTTATATTTTACTAGAGGGGTAATTTATTCGCGATAAAAATACTGTGAGCTGCCCTTTAAATTGCTGCAACATGCAACTATCCGAGCAATGCAAATCACAATCTCCTAGGGTCTGTTACACAAGCAAATTACACGGGGTCTGTGCCTGTTTACTGCTTGCCGTTTCTGTTACTGCATAAATCATTTTATCTTTTAAAAAATTCTCAGAAACCACTGAATGTTTCAGCTCACAGAGACACCGAGGCCCTTACTTTAGTGCAGATTTGATTCTTCTGATAATTTTTTAAAAATTCTAAAACATGTTGAAGCAACGGTTATATTCATAATTTATCACTAGGCTCTCTAGCAGTTATGTGTTTTTACTTATATCTTTATGCAGCCTTCGTCATCCACAGCCTCCATTATCCTTCTTTACTTGTTTCTGTTGTAATTTAAAGTAATTGTTGGTTATGGTAAAGCTCAGAGGGAAGAAATTCCAAGAGGAATTCAAAGTAACATAGTAATTTAGGTTGAAAAAAGACACACGTCCATCAAATTCAACCTTTTAAAGGAGAAGGAAAGGCTAAAACTAAGTAAGCTTTATCAGAAAGGTCTATATAAATACACCAGTAAACCCACAAAGTAATGCTGCCCTGAGTCCTCTGTCAAAAGAAACACTGCTTTTCTTTCCTTCTATTGTGTACACATGGGCTTCTATATCAGACTTACTGTTTTCATCTTAAACCTCCAGGGCTAGGGCTTGAGCATGCTCAGTTTGCTCCTCTCTCCCCCTCCCTGCTGTAATCTGAGCCCAGAGCTATGAGTGAGCAGGGAGAGACTCAGGCACGAAGTGATGTCACTCAAGCTAATATGGCAGCTGCTATCCTAAACAAACAGAGAGCTTCTAGAGCTGTTAACTCAGGTATGGTAAAGCATTCTGTACAGTGTTATAGCTTGCACTATTGTGGTTAATCTATTGGCAATCTTCGGTAGCTTTCCTTCTTCTTTAACTCTATTTTAAAGGAGAAGGAAAGCTACGGAGGCATTTTATTGCCAATAGATTAGCTGCAATAGTGCAAGCAAGAATGCTATATTTATTCTGTAGAATGCTTTACCATACCTGAGTAAAAAGCTCTAGAAACTCTCTGTTTGTTTAGGATAGGAGCTGCAGTATTAATGTGGAGTGACATCACTTCCTGCCTGATCTTTCGATCGATGGATTCAAATCCTTCGAATAGTTCGATCGTTTGTTCGAACTAAATTCGGTAAATCCTTCGACTTCGATATTCAAAGTCGAAGGATTTTACTTCGACGGTCGAATATCGAGGGTTAATTAACCCTCGATATTCGACCAATGGTAAATGTGCCCCCTAGAGGCAGCCTTACATGTTTCGTGATTAAAGAAACCCAGTCTGACTAATCCTATGAACCTATGATACGGAGGCCTATTTAAGATCGAATTTAAGTAGTTTTAGAGGTTTTGTCTCACTTTCTCTAAAACCACACATGTCATGATATTTATTAAAAAATCCAAACTGAAAAAGCACGAACGGGAAAAGTCACAGAAAAGTTGCGAAAACTGCAACTTTTTCGTATTGTCTCAGAAAAGCCAATGTCCAAAATATATCCAAAAACCTCTGGAACCTCTAAAACCACGAACCAAAGAAAGATCTTGTGGTTATTGAAAGGGAAATCTGCCAGTGACTTCTACATGTTCTCGACAGGTTTAACCTGGAGTATTTTCGTATTTGGAATTGCCGCAGTTTTGTTACACGATAAATCCTGCAAATGTAGGAAAGCACTGAATCCAGTATTTGGTTCGGGATTCTGCCTTTTTCAGCAGGATTCTTGTGCCCGGCTGAACCAAATCCCATCCGAATCCTAATTTGCATATGAAGAGAAATCACGTGTCTTTTTGTCACAAAATAAGGAAGTAAAATATTTTTTCCCATTTTTTCCTTTCCCCGTCCTAATTTGCATATGCAAATTAGGTTTTGGTTCGGTATTCGGCTGAATCTTTCACGTGGATTTGGAGATTCAGCCGAATAAATTACGTTTCTACTTGATTTTATTTTATTCGTCTGGCTAGAAGATTGCCTTATTGAGTGCCTGCTCTTCACTTGTATGTTTTGAGATATCACCTTCTAATACACAAGAGCTATGAATATCCTGTCATTTATTTACTGATACATAATGTACCTCCTGAGAGAGAATGAGTGAATGTAGTACCTAGGATTACTACATATTATTACATATTAACACACACAGTCCTGAAAGCTTTGATTTTATTTGAGTAACATAATGAAATGCAAATTCATCTCCACCACAATGAACCATGTGCTCCATTAAAACAAGTAGATGGCAGTAGTGTACTTATAAATACATTTAGCATGCGAGGCATGTTTTTAGGTCATCGTTGCTCCAGCAAATTCTGATTAAACAGAATCTTTTCATCTTGAATCCTTTTATATTTGTATAGGGACATGGAGTTATATTTTCATTCTGTAACAGGCAAAGATATAAAGGTTTATAACAATTATGGTGTTATGAAATATTTTGTGTTATTTTATTTTGTTAATAAGGCGGCTAATGGTAAGCTCTGTTTTTCCCTGTTTCATCTCTATTTTTTGTGTCATATTCCCTATGAATGTGTTGATGACAGCTTTACATATTGTAAAACCGATGTGCTTGCCATTGTTCTTTCCCTAATGTTTCTGCAGAGGCTGCAGAATTTTAGAATTTTGTTGTAACATTCTGCCTGCAGGTGAACCTGGTGTATTCATGCTGTCTGCATTGCCTCTACTTAGGGTTGTCATCTTTTTTTTCTCTGAGAAAATGGGCAGGGGATGGGCTGGTGATGTATGGGGCAGGCTGGTGATGTTTGGGGCGGATCGGTGATGTATGGGGGTGGGACGGTGGTGACGTGGTGATCAGCTTTAGGCTGAACGCCATGTCATTCACTTCAATGTCCTAATTCCTAATTTGGAAATCTGGACAGGAACTTTTCACTCTGGCAGCCCTTCCAAAAACCAGGTGGCAACCCTACCTTTACTCTATGTGAGCAGACAGCGAAGGTCCAGGGTCACTGCCATTGCTATCCTTGTTATTGCAAGGCATGGCTTGTTTTGTCTGTTGCTAATCTGGCAACAGGTGATCAGTGTAAGCAGAGGTGTAAGGATAGAAGAAGCAGACCCCGCAGTCGCAGGGGGGCCCGGACTGTGGGGTCTGCTTCCTCTATAACTAATAAGAAAATCCCTCCTCCCGAGCTGCTCTCTTACTGGCGAGGAAGGGGACGCAAGTCGGGGCAGGGTGTGGATGGAGTCAGGGCAAGGTGTGGGCGGGATGATGGGGATCGGAGTGTGCCGGGCCCCTCTGAAGATTTGTTTGCAGGGGGGCCTGGCTCATTCTTATTACGCCATTAGTCCATTAGTGTGCCTATATAGCCTCCTGTACTCATTGCCCAATGTATTGTGATTAATGGGTGTGCTCTTTAACTGATTTACTGGTTCTAACCCTTGCTTGTACATGACCATTGCCAATTCACTGCCTGAACTGACCTTGCCTGATTACTGACTACTCTTCTGGATCCTGATCCTGTACCTCGCTGTCTGTTTGGTTATTGAGTCCAGCCTGTTCCACAACTGCGATTACTCTTTCCCCGTTCCTCCTGTCACTCGTTCCGGTTCCCTTGTCTGCCCAAAACCCTCACCTTGGTTCTCTCACTTTAAGACCTGTGGCATCCGAGTAGCGGAGGGCTCCTCCCGACTTGAAAGACGGCAGAAGCGCTGACTGGAACCTTGGCGTTTGTTTTTGGTTTTGGGATACTGAACATGACATTTTTTTTTAATTACAATTTTTACCAAATAAAACAGGCTTTAAATTTTGATCATTCATTGTTTGAAGGAGAGACAAAAGGGTTGGGTGCATCAAATCCACAGTTTTATTATTCACCAAATGCAGAGTCTTGTTCAAAACATTAGTCCTAATCCCAGCACTTCAGCCACCAGCCATGATAGTTCTGTCACCCCGGCATCCTGCAGGAGAAATCACAGGGAAGTCAGGGGCAAAATCACAGTAATTAATTTAGAATTCATCTTGTTATCATTATAAATAATAATAGAATATAAGGAATTTGCCAGATTCCCAATATTTTAAGTTTCAAGCCTTAGCCATTTATTTTCATGTGGTCCCTAAGCTAAAAGCTAATTGAAAACATAGTTATTAAAAAATAGAAATTGTTACATTTCCCTTTTTGTTTATACAGCCACCTGTAGAAAACCTGGAACAACAGGATTTTGTAAAATTAAATTATAGTATTTTTAGCTTGTCCTTCCTTTGCTTTGTTATTCTTCTTTATCTTTAGCATTTTCCTGTCCCTCTGCTCTATAGAAGCTTGTCATAATAAACAGGCACCACACGAATAGATGAAATAGATATCATGGATCCATTGAAAGGTATAGATGTAGAAATGTATAGCTATATATTTCTATATCTGGCATCTAACTATTTGTGTGTGTGTATATGTATATATATATATAGGTATAGGATCTGGAAACCCATTATCCAGAAAGCACTGAATTATGGGAAGGCCATTTCCATAGCTTCCATGGTAACCAATAATTCAAATAAAAAAAATCCTTTCCTTTTTCTCTGTAATAATAAAAGAGTAGCTTGTACTTGATAGTAACTAAGCTGCATGAAGCCATATTGGTGATAAACCAATCCTATTGGGTTTAATGTTTAAATGATTGTAGCAGACTTAACATATTAAAGGAACCGATCAGTGTAAAAATAAAAACTGGGTAAATAAAATAAAAAAATGTTTCTAATATAGTAAAAATGTAATGTATGAACAGAACAGAACCCAACCCTGTTATTCAGCTCTCTAAAGCTGGCTATACAGTGGTGTGAAAAACTATTTGCCCCCTTCCTGATTTCTTATTCTTTTGCATGTTTGTCACACTTAAATGTTTCTGCTCATCAAAAACCGTTAACTATTAGTCAAAGATAACATAATTGAACACAAAATGCAGTTTTTAAATGAAGGTTTACGTTATTAAGGGAGAAAAAAAACTCCAAATCTACATGGGCCTGTGTGAAAAAGTGATTGCCCCCCTTGTTAAAAAATAACTTAACTGTGGTTTATCACACCTGAGTTCAATTTCAAAGGTTATAAAGCCATTTCTAAAGCTTTGGGACTCCAGCGAACCACAGTGAGAGCCATTATCCACAAATGGCAAAAACATGGAACAGTGGTGAACCTTCCCAGGAGTGGCCGGCCGACCAAAATTACCCCAAGAGCGCAGAGACAACTCATCCGAGAGGCCACAAAAGACCCCAGGACAACATCTAAAGAACTGCAGGCCTCACTTGCCTCAATTAAGGTCAGTGTTCACGACTCCACCATAAGAAAGAGACTGGGCAAAAACGGCCTGCATGGCAGATTTCCAAGGCGCAAACCACTTTTAAGCAAAAAGAACATTAAGGCTCGTCTCAATTTTGCTAAAAAACATCTCAATGATTGCCAAGACTTTTGGGAAAATACCTTGTGGACCGACGAGACAAAAGTTGAACTTTTTGGAAGGTGCGCGTCCCGATACATCTGGCGTAAAAGTAACACAGCATTTCAGAAAAAGAACATCATACCAACAGTAAAATATGGTGGTGGTAGTGTGATGGTCTGGGGTTGTTTTGCTGCTTCAGGACCTGGAAGACTTGCTGTGATAGATGGAACCATGAATTCTACTGTCTACCAAAAAATCCTGAAGGAGAATGTCCGGTCAACTCAAGCTGAAGCGATCTTGGGTGCTGCAGCAGGACAATGACCCAAAACACACCAGCAAATCCACCTCTGAATGGCTGAAGAAAAACAAAATGAAGACTTTGGAGTGGCCTAGTCAAAGTCCTGACCTGAATCCTATTGAGATGTTGTGGCATGACCTTAAAAAGGCGGTTCATGCTAGAAAACCCTCAAATAAAGCTGAATTACAACAATTCTGCAAAGATGAGTGGGCCAAAATTCCTCCAGAGCGCTGTAAAAGACTCGTTGCAAGTTATCGCAAACGCTTGATTGCAGTTATTGCTGCTAAGGGTGGCCCAACCAGTTATTAGGTTCAGGGGGCAATTACTTTTTCACACAGTTTTGGATTTCTTTTCTCCCTAAATAATAAAAACCCTCATTTAAAAACTGCATTATGTGTTTACTTGTGTTATCTTTGACTAATAGTTAAATGTGTTTGATGATCAGAAACATTTTGTGTGACAAACATGCAAAAGAATAAGAAATCAGGAAGGGGGCAAATAGTTTTTCACACCACTGTAGATGCAAAGATACAGTTGTACAAATCCTTGATTTATTCGATTTTTGGACCGTGTGTGTGGAATATCCCAAATTTTTTCTGGCCATAGCGATCGGACGTTTAGTCTATTGGACAGGTTAGAATTTTTTTGTCGGCTAGCTATAACATCTCTGCATGTATTGCCTATCTGACAATATCAATGGATGACTGTCACAAGTATTTGTCTGACATAACTTTCGTACGATTGCTTTCAACATCTTCTGATTTGTTCTTTTACTACTTAGGTTGGGAGATTGCACCGCATGATTGTTAGTCCGATATTAAGGCTATATCTACACGTCTATGGCCATATTTAGTCAGCAACTTTAACGGGGGGCCACATGGTACATAACTGTTCAGTGAGTTTGCAATTGGTCCTTAACATGCAGGTCACATTCAAAAGCAACAATTATGACCCATGTGCCCCCCCCCTTCAAGTCACTTATTGTTTACTGCCTGGTAACCAATCAGTGGAAACCAAGAGAGCTGCAAAGCAGGAAGTAGTGTTTTGGCTATTATTTTAGATATCCAGTCACTCCAGATTTTATACATTACATTTTTGGCTAACTAACTATAATGAAAGCTGTGTTCTTTACACAAATGGCCTGTAGATGTCAATGTGCTCGGACATAATGTGCATACTTCCTGGACAGCTTATAAAGTGAAAGTTACTGTTGTGTAATGCCTGCATGAGCCTGCTAATAAAGCACTGTTATACTCTACTCATCCTCGGCTACCCAAAACATAACAGATTGGCGACAGGATGGCTCTTCTACCTCTGCAGCAGCCTGCACCTTTTCTTCCAAATCCTGGTGAGCCTACCATCTCATTTACTGCTTGGATCCTAATGTTTGAAAATTACATTGCTGCTGCTGACCAAGGGGAGATTTCTGCTGCTAGAAAGCGTGCTTTACTTATTCACTGCCTGGGAGCAGAGGGACAGTGTATATTCTATACATTACCATTACCTGCTGATACTTATGAAACTGCACTTACTGCTATAAAGAACTTTTTTGTGCCAAGAGTAAATGTGGTGGCTGAAAGATATAAATTCCGCCAACATGGACAACGTAATGGCGAATCCACAGAACAATTTGTAGCAGCTTTGAGAGAGCTGGTTGTTACTTGTGAGTTTGGGAATCTAACAGATGAAATGCTAAGAGACCAAATAGTGGAAAAAACAAACTCCCCTCGCATTAGAGAGAAACTGCTCCTAGCGCAGGATTTAACCCTTGCAAATGCTATTACAGTTGCTAGCCAAATTGAAACAGCAGTAGCTGAGGCTAAAACTCTCAGTCAAGGAACTGCTGGGAATGTACAGATTGTGAATTCAACACTGTGGACTAATAATGCACAGTCACAGGCAACTGTGTGTGTGCAAATACAGTGCTAAGGAAAGGGATTCACCCACACTGCAAAACCATGCAACAAATACAAAGAAAAAATACTGCTTTCACTGTGCTTCAACACAACATACTGCAAATCATGTTACATGTCCTGAAAAAGCTGAACGGTGCCACAAATGCACAAAAGTAGGACATTTTGCTAAGATCTGCCGTAGTTCGGCTAAAGATGTTCATGATGTCACTACTACAAATGTCACAGTATTAAGTGTGGATAAAGCTGGTACATTTATTCCAGACAAGTTTATATTCACTGTCAGTGTCAGTACTGCTTCTGCTGACAAGGGACACTCCATTAACCTGATGCTTGATACAGGTCCAGCTGTTTCTATACTACCAAAGGATATTTTCTTGAAATACTTTCAAGATCCGCTTGTTGCACCTGCCCAGAAACTGGTCAGTTACTTAAAGGATCCAATCCCTGTGCTTGGTTGCTTGCCAGTGACTGTATAATTTGAATCAGTACTGCAAAATGGGACTTTTACATTGTGAATAAGGGTACTGCTGTACTTGGAAGGGATCTCTTTGCTGCATTAATCCTATAATTAGTTGATGGTCTCATTACTGCAGCACCAGTGCCTGCCACACAGCCTGTTTAAAATTTCACCACAAAGCAACACTTCACTGGGCTGTGCAAAGAACATTGTACACAAAGTTAAGTTGAGACCAAATTTAATACCAGTACCATTTCCTGATTCAGCATGGGAAAAACTTGCTATTGATATTGTATGTCCTTTTACAGATGCTCCTATCGACTGTAGATTTGCAATAACCTTGATGGACTATTACAGTAAATGGGCAGAATTTGCATTTGTTTCTCATATAACATCAGCTACAGTAATAACATTTCTGTCTACAGTCTTCAGCAGAGAAGGTAACCCAAAGGAGTTAATAGCAGACAACGGACCACAGTTTGTCTAATATGTGTTTGAATCATTTCTGAGGGAGAGGAATATTGTGCATAGGAAATCTTCAGTGTATTACCCACAAGCAAATGGAGAAATCAATGATTCAACAGAAGTCTGAAAGAAGCACTACAGACAGCAAATCTTACTGGGAAATCTTGGAAAGTATTTACAACAGAGTTCCTACATAACTACAGAGCAACGCGCCATGCAAGCACCCAATCATCTCCAGCTGAATTATTACATGGCAGACAGATGCGCACTAAGTTACATGTTGCAGACATCAAACTTCCACAAAATACTGTGCCTACAAAATCATCTACTGCTGACATTGTGAAACGTCAACAAGCCAAATGCAAGGCTAATACTGACAGAAAATGTAGTCCAAGAGAATTGCACTTTCAGCCTGGATCTTTAGTCAGAATTAAGAAACCAGGAATACTGAAACAAGGACAATCTAAATTTAGTACACCACTTGAAGTGAGACGCCAGCGAGGACCATTCACATATGAACTGTCTGATGGATGCATATGGAATGCAAGTCGTCTTGCTCCTGTTAGATATGACTTTGGAGAAGCTCCATTTCATGAAGGGCATTTTCCTACTCCTGATGCCAACTGCAATGGGCCTGAAGAAAGTGAACCTATAAGGCGTACTGAGAAAATCAGAAAACTGCCTGCATGGACCCAGGAATATGTGATGTGAATAATGTATATTATTGCTTTAAGATGCATTGTTGTTGTTTATTACATTTGCCCAAATGCTTTCCTACTATAGGGGGATATGTGGTGTTTATACAAATGGCCTGTAGATGTCACTGTGCTCAGACATAATGTGCATACTTCCTGGACAGCTTAAAAAGTGAAAGTTACTGTTGTGTAATGCCTGCATGAGACTGCTAATAAAGCACTTATACTCTACTCATCCTTGCTACCCAAAACATAAAAACATTTTTTTTTATTTTGCACAGCCTATCTATTTACCTAGTTTTTATTTTTATACTGAACAATTAATTTAAGATCCAAATTATGGAGATCCTTTATTCAGAGAACCCCAGGTCCCATGCAATCCAAGTATTGGATTCTATACCTGTAGTCTAATAATAGATAAGGTAGATATACTGTATTAAGTACCTGGGTTTACTATTGGGCATTTCTGAACATATTCATTTTTATCGTTGGGCATTCCTAAATATATTCCTCCTTACCGTTGGACATTCCTAAACATATTCCTCTTTACCGTTGGGTATTTCTAAACATATTCCTCTTTACCGTTGGGCATTTCTAAACGTATTCCTTTTTACCATTGGACATTACTAAACATATTCCTCTTTACCGTTGGGCATTTCTACATATTCCTCTTTACCGTTGGGCATTCCTAAACATATTCCTCTTTACTGTTGGGCATTTTTAAACATATTTCTCTTTACTGTTGGACATTCCTAAACATATTCCTCTTTACTGTTGGGCATTCCTAAACATATTCCTATTTCTGTTGGGCATTTCTAAACATATTCCTCTTTACCGTTGGACATTCCTAAACATATTCCTCTTTACTGTTGGGCATTCCTAAAGATATTCTTCTTTCTGTTGGGCATTCCTAAACATATTCCTCTTTCTATTGGGCATTCCTAAACATATTCATCTTTCTGTTGGGCATTTGTAAACATATTCTTCTTTATGTTGGGCATTCCTAAACATATACCTCTTTCTGTTGGGCATTCCTAAACATATTCCTCTTTCTGTTGGGCATTCCTAAACATATTCCTCTTTCTGTTGGGCATTCCTTAACATATTCCTATTTCTGTTGGGCATTTGTAAACATATTCCTCTTTACCGTTGGACATTCCTAAACATATTCCTCTTTAGTGTTGGGCATTCCTAAACATATTACTCTTTAGTGTTGGGCATTCCTAAACATATTACTCTTTAGTGTTGGGCATTCCTAAACATATTACTCTTTACTGTTGGGCATTCCTAAACATATTCCTCTTTCTGTTGGGCATTCCTAAACATATTCCTCTTTCTATTGGGCATTCCTAAACATATTCCTCTTTATGTTGGGCATTCCTAAACATATTCCTCTTTCTATTGGGCATTCCTAAACATATTCCTCTTTATGTTGGACATTTATAAACATATTCCTCTTTATGTTGGGCATTTGTAAACATATCCCTCTTTCTATTGGGCATTCCTAAACATATTCCTCTTTATGTTGGACATTTATAAACATATTCCTCTTTATGTTGGGCATTTGTAAACATATCCCTCTTTGCCGTTGGGCATTGCTAAACATATTCCTCTTTACCATTGGGCATTTCTAAACATATTCCTTTTTACCGTTGGTCATTTCTAAACATGTTCCTCTTTCTGTTTGGCATTTCTAAACATATTGCTCTTTACCGTTAGGCATTTCTAAATATATTCCTTTTTACCGTTGGGCATTTCTAAACATATTCCTTTTTACCGTTGGGCATTTCTAAACTTATTCCTTTTTATAGTTGGGCATTTCTAAACATATTCCTCTTTCTGTTTGGCATTTTTAAACATATTCCTCTTTACCATTGGGCATTCCTAAATATATTCCTCATTGCCATTGGGCATTTCTAAACATATTCCTAAACATATGGTGCATTTCTATGGACATACTGGAATTTAGGGTGAATTGGCCCTTTCTACTGAAAGTTAACGGGCTATTTTTATATATAAAATAAAATGAGTCAGCTTGTACTGGCAAGGACTTAGTGTTGCCTGTCTTGGAACACATAGGTACTTTATTAACAAGATGTTACTAAAAACATTTCTGTGGACCTAGGAATTTTACCATTACTTTATTATTTACAGAAAATTGAATATAATAATGCAATCATCATAGGGTATCTTAACAGGAGTCAGTGCAGAGTGTTATGAAAACATAACAATCTTAGTAAGCCTTAATGTTAACACGATAATGAAGAGCCAATCACCCGTTTTGTCACCATCATTTTTTAACCCATTACTAATTACTGTGGTGGTGTTGCGTGAAAAATAGTGTGTATCATTTTGTTATTAATGCTGGGAAGTAATTTCATGCTTGACTGAAAAAAGGCAGGAGAATAGCAAGGAACCCTCGTATTTTCACTTTGGCAGGCACTTCATTAGAACCATCTGTCAAGTGACACAATGTGATGCTATTTCTGTTAATACATTGGGTTTTGTATATGCGCCCATATGGATATTTATTTTCATGCTTTTTTCAGGTTGGAAAAATAGCCACATGAAAGTAGCCATTACTCTAAGCTAGCTTATCACGTGAAGAACAGTAGCATGTTAGTGATTGGTCTTATCAATTAAGGAAAAAGTTTAATGGGCTGTGAAAACAGTTTAGGCAATTTAATGACACCTTTAATGACATACTATACACATAGTGCCCTACAAGTTACATAGTGCCTTAGAAGTTCTTGAAAATCACATAGGTTTAGAGAATCTTATGTCTGTTATGAAAATAACATTTTAATTGTTTTTTTATTTGTAAAAATCATATTTAAGAATTTGCAATGTTAATCAAAAATTCTGAATGTTTACAATTTTTTTACCCCTATTATCTAACTTTATTCAAACCTGTCTAAATTCTCTCAGAGTTCATCTTAGTTGTAGTATATAGTATGCTTGACCGATCAAATTAGTTCACAGAAAATAACCAATACATGCTTTAGTTCCCTTTAAAGCAAGTTCAAATTTAGGGTGGGATTAAATTCCACTCCATACCAGTAAACCATTTAAATGGGAACAATTGCGAAAATGAAAATTTAATATAAGCTTCAGCATATTGAAATAAGAAACTTTCGGAATACAATCAATTAAAAATTCTGTACTGTTTCTAAAATAATGAAGTTTATCTTCACTATTCCTCTCAGCATCTGTTTTTCTTCATTCTCTCTTCATGCAGGAGTTGGGTGTCATTGACGGTTAGATCCAATATATCTTATAGGGGGGCTCCTTTTGCCTAGTAGATGTATTAGAGCTCACTCTATTAAAATCACCAGACATCATGTCCCTCTACATGCAGAATTTGTGCGATTATTATAGAGAAAAAGGAAATCATTTTTAAAAATTTGGATTATTTGGATAAGATGGAGTCTATGGGAGACAGCCATTCCGTAATTCAGAGCTTTCTGGATATCGGGTTTCTGGATAAGGGATCCTATACCTGTACTGGAATCGGTTATTTGAGTGAGCTCTAATTCATCTGCTAGGAAAGGGAGCCCCCCTCCTATAAGATATATTGGATCTAACTGTCAATGAATATCTGACACCCAACTGCTGCATGAAGACAGAATGAAGACAATCAGATGCTGAGAGAGGGATAGTTAACATAAACTTAATTATTTAAAAAAAATGATGCATAATATTTAATTGATTGTATTTGGAAAGTTTCTTATTTCATCAGCTTATATAAAATTTTCATTTTCGCTATTTTCTATTTAGCAGTTATTTTTGCTTAGAGCCTAGTTAGATAAATGACCCCCTCAGTACCACTTTATGGGCCGTCCATATCAAGGTAGCTGATAATGCTTCATCACGGTTAGTCAAAAAGTGTTCCTCTATATTAATTACAATCTGATTACTGATCATAGGGATAGATAGTAGTGCTTCATTGATTTGCTTTTTGTCCTGGGGCCCAAATTTGACTGGTATTGTATTGCATTGCTATAGTGATGGCTGCATAATCTGACCAAGAGATTGGTTTTATGGTAGCATCGTGATTGTTGTGGGTGTGAAAAGAAAGTGTCATTTTTGCCTACCTGGGTGGAAGGTGCGCCATATGTCAACTTAGCCTCAGAAATTTAGAATTACAGGGAGTTTTGAAGTGTTTGATGTGTTGGCTGGAATTGTATCCAAAGTAGGGGACAACACAAGGTTGAAGTTGCAAGATTTTAAGGATGAGGTTGCATAAACCAGTTTATAGACCCTTGTGTGGGGCAGAAATACACACATTTTCTTTTTGTACAGCTATCGGCATCAGTTAAATAGGCCTTACCTCTACTGAATGAATTGCTTTCAGGCTGTGTTAAGTGAGATTATTAATAGAGAGACGCATAATCATTAGATCTTACCACATTAGCTTTTAAATGTTTTTCAGGACCACAATTTCATATCTGTGAAATATTTTACCTTTCTTGTCTAGTTAAAATGCATTTAGCACAGCGAAGTTATGAAACTGCCTGACAATTTAATTACAGTGGTGTAAAGGATATACTTATGAAATTCTCTTTCAGAAATAATATTTTAGTACCCGGTGCAGGATTGCGAATGAACTGTTACTGAAAATGAAAACACTGTTTTATAGCAGTAAAATAACCAAATATGTCATTAAACTCAATTTTTAGCTGCTTTTAGGTCCTATATTAGGAAGAGCATTAACGGCCCATAAAACAGAACAGGATAACAAGCATCTTTCTAAGAAATAATATAAATAATTTATTGGCAGAGAAGTCTAAAATTGTTGTTAAAGTAAAGGAAGTAACTAGTAGAGAATATTACAGTGGAAGGCAATAGCAACTGAAGATAAATGTGTGCCTTTGGGGGGAAACTGTCTTCTTAAAAGTCTTTCAATTAAAATTACAATATATAGAGAGATTTAAAAAAAAAACAGAATCCTTTGCATTTACTCCCATGTTATACCCTCACCTTTCTGCGAGAAAAAAAGCATTACTGGAGCCTTCTTAACACCTCAACACCTTAAGGGCTGCCCGGGTGCAAGGTGCCTGTCCAGATTTCCAAATTAGGAAATCCGGACAGGACATTTAAGTGAATGACATGATGCTCAGCCAATCACTGAGTGACACGTCATCAGTCCTACCCCCTATATCACCCACCTGGCCCCCTACATCACTTCCACGCCTGCGACATCATCCAACCTGCCCCTGACATCACCAGCCTGCCCCCTGACATCACCCGGCCCGTTGTGTGGTGTTGTGCTAAATCTTTTCCAAACGTGGCTGCCAAAATATTCCAAAAATACTTTTGTATTGAAGTCTATCTTCACAGGCCTGGATTTGAGGAAAAGCCACCAATGCCTGGGCCTAGGGCAGCAGGATTTTAGGGGGCAGCAAACACTGGGGATGCGCAGGAGATAAGATCGTTTTTTTTTAAACTTCCCAATCCCCATTGCTCCAAAAATTTGAATAAATAAAGGGGAGGGGACTGGGCGACAAACGACAGCAGGCCTAGCAGCACCCGCTATGTAAATCCGGCCCTGTATCTGGATCTCCGTCAGTAAAACATTCATTTTGTGAAAATTTTTAAATGTATGACCAGTGGAGATGCAGACAAGCTTCAATACAAAGACATATGTGAAATATTTGTTGCCAGAGCTAAAGAAGGTTTAGGGCACACTGAGCAGATCATCTTCTTTGCTCAACTTGCATTTTGTACTGAGTGAATGTGCTGACATATGCTCTGTCGTGTAGCCCCTTTGACGGGCACAGTATAGGCCATTGTGGAGCTACTCTAAGCGGATATAGGAGCGCAAATATTAAAGTATAGTGTGTATTATATTAAAGTATGCTTGTCAATGGGGTAATGTGAAGGAACAGATCACAGCGATCCACTTTTCTCTGCCTGAAAAAATTGAATGATCTACTCAGTGTGCCATTGCCTTTAGAGTTGGTGACAAATGTGCCACCACCCTAAACCAGGGCACTCAACCAAACTGAACAGCCAGCACCTTTATATCTGCTTTTCCAAAGAGATATGGCCATAGTGTGATGTCTAATCATTATATATTAGCTATGTATTTCTCTATGGCAAGGGTGCCCAAAAGATATCTAGATCGGGATCTACCAGTAGACCTTTAGCTGGTGATCAGTAGATCTCAAGACACAGTCAACAAACAGCTTGTCTATATCACCCTCCTATTTCATGCTTTTCAATCAGAAATGTATTACATGAAGGTTACAAAAGAAATAGTTGTTAAATATAGCAATATAAATCATGTTCTCATAAATCAATATAATATTTAAGTAGTTTTCCATTGTATAAATGCTTTTATGGATGTAGATCATAATGGGACAACATCACTAAAAGTAGACCTCACATTAGTAAAGTATGGGCACTCCTTCTCTATGGTAACTGAGCATTGGCACATTATAGTTTTTTTAATGCTTTGCTTACCAGTTATTTTTTATTTTGCTAAAATCCATTTCTTGTTTTTTAGGTGATTTCACAGCTGCGTACTCTTAGCAGGTCCGTGACAGCTGGCTCCAAGTTTGATAGAGAACTGTGGTCTAATGAGTTGTCTCCTGTGCTTAATCTATGGAAGAAATTGAATCAGGTAATACTATGCTGTATCGACTGTTCAGATGGTTACATATATTTAGTATGAAATAGGTGGAGCTATATAACAGATGCAGCACTTTTTGGTTTGCACTTACTTTCCTTAACTGACATGTACACCCCCCCCCCCCCCCAATATAATCAGTGAACAGCCTCTTTGAAATCTTTAGATACTTGCCATTCTGGTTGTTAAAAGGTTAACAGTAAGGCTGCAGCAACCCTAAATCACTTAGAAATCCTTCTCCTCCACTAATCCACTCAGCCCCGTCCCTCAAAAATGTACTTTGGCTGTTGACTTATGAGCATGCTCCGTTCTTCTCAGCTCAGATTTAAACACACCCTCCAGTCTAAGATAGACTCCATTATAATCAAATAATGATTTCCTTCTTCTCTGTAATAATAAAACATTACCTTGTACTCGATCCCAACTAAAATATTATTAATCCTTATTGGAGGCAAAAATCTTATTGGGTTTATTTAATATTTACATGATTTTTTAGTTGCCGTATGTATGGGAATCCAAGTTATGCAAAGACCCCTTATCTGGAAAATCTCAGATGGATAGTAGGTCACATACCTGTACTTCAAAAAAGTATTCTTGCTAGTTAAAAACCTCTCATCTTTCTGCTCTTGTATAAACTATATCAAAAGGGAAAGTTGTACTCACCACTAACAATGCTAAAACATTACTGTAGGTGCGGTGAAATTAGGTCAAATTCACACTGACAAAGGCAAGAAATCCTCTGCACTCACCCATGTCAATTTATTAAGGATATGATGACATTCCACACATAATGAGAATTGTTTTGCTTCCAATAAGGATTAATTATATCTTAGTTGGGATCAAGTACAAGCTACTGTTTTATTATTACAGAGAAAAAGGAAATCATTTTTACAAATTGTAATTATTTGATTATAATGGAGTCTATGGGAGATGGCTATCCTTAATTCGGTGCTTTCTGGATAACAGGTTTCCACAGGCCCGGATTTGTGGCGAGGCCACATAGGCCCCCGGCCTAGGGCGGCAAAAAATAGGGACGGCATGCTGCCCAGCCGCATTATGGGGACGTGTGCGTCCCCATTCAATTACACCAGCTGCGCCGGCGCTTTTTCGCCGGCGCAATGGGAAGGGGAAGTGTAGGCGGGCGCTAGGACCGCGCAGCCACCTGGTTGGACCTCACGGCCTAGGGGCGGCTGGCAAACAAATCCGGCGCTGGGTTTCCAGATAATGGATCCCATACAGTACTTCTATTGCAATATATTCAAGTTATGGTACCTAGTGCACTTAAAGATTGTTGTTGTTTGTCTCTATTCTATTCTTATAAGGAAAGAAAGGGTTTTTTTATCTTTACCCTTTAAGTTACGTATTAAAGGGTAACTATAGCGAAAATGAAAATTTAATATAAGCTCCAGCATTCTGAAATAATAAACTTTGTAAATACAGTTAATTAAATATTCTGCATCATTTCTGATATAATCAAATTTATGTTCAATATGCCTCTCTTAGCATCTGTTTCTTTTCATTCTGTCTTCATGCAGCAGGTGAATGATCCAATATATCTTATAGGGGAGCTTCTTTTAGAGCTCAATCAAATAACTGATTCCAGTACAAACACAATCTAAAAAAATAACTGCCATTTGCACAAATCCTGCATGTAGAGAGACAGGATTTCAGGTGATTTTAATAGAGTGAGCTCTAATACATCTTCTAGGCAAAAGGAGCCCCCCTATTAGATATTTTGGATCTAACTGTCAATGAATATCTGACACCCAACTGCTGCATGAAGAGAGAATGAAGAGAAACAGATGCTGAGAGTGGAATAGTGAAGACGAACTTGATTATTTCAGAATCAGTACAGAATTTCTAATTGATTGTATTTAGAAAGTTTCTTATTTCAGTATGCTAAACTTTATATTACATTTTCATGTTCCCAATAGTTCCCCTTAAACATGAACTTTATATATGCAGTTCCTGGAATGTACATTTTTTTTAAAAAATATGTGGTAAAAAATTGCCTTTGTTCAGTAGAGGAAATTTGCCGAAGGCTTAGCAGGCCCTGTGAATGCCTTCTCATTAAAGGCCAAACCAGTGGAAGCATGGGAAGAATATAACAGCCTTTATATACTTTGTATTTCTTTTTATAAAGGCAAACCACTGCATAGTATGAACATGGCATACAGCCATTTGTAATGCCATGTGTCCCTTATTAAATTACTCCTGATAGTTTGGTACATTTCCTTTTCTAATATCTACTTCTCCATTTTTCTTTTAATTTGCTTTAATGATAAGCAATCACCCATGGATCATAAGGTCATACATTCTCTTGTTATCCTAGTGCATAATCTTTTTGTGTTTAAGCCCTGGATGATGGCCTGTTCCATGCCAGACACATTCATCTATGTTACTGATTTCCCTTTTCCTCTGTAATAATAAAACAGTAACTTGTACTTGATTCCAACTAAGATATAATTAATCCTTATTGGAAGCAAAACCAGCCTATTGGGTTTAATTAATGTTTACATAATTTTCTAGTAGACTTAAGGTATGAAAATCCAAATTACGGAAAGATCTGTTATCAGTAAAACCCCAGGTCCCGAGCATTCTGGATAACAGGTCCCGTACCCGTATAGAATCATATCCTGTCATAAGAAATGTTACCTAAATGTTTCAGTATTAACTACTACTATATGATGCACAGAGAAGGTTAAAGAGCACCCATTGGGCAAAACTATTATCCCCTACCAAAGGCGCATGCTAATAAAGCTGCATTCTTGTTGGGGGCAACAGTAGTTTTTTTAAAAAACAATTACCCCCCTCCAGCACTTGGCCACCCACAGCAGAAAGTAGCTCCCGGCGCGTGTGGCCATGTTGTAAATATCGCATGTGCATAATGAGCTCCTGAAGTCACGTGCATGCGCTTAACGAACGAGTCGCGGAATTCACTCATTGTGCGCTTGCATGTGCCCAACATGGCCGCTCGTAGCGGAAGCTCGTTCCGGTGCGCGTGTCCTAGCACTAGTGGGGGGTAATTTTTAAAAATTAAATTACTGTTACCCCAACCAGAGCGCGGCTCTATTAGCCTGCACCTTTGGTTGGGGATAATATTTTTGCCCAAAAGAATTGTGGTGTTTCTTTTTACAGAGGACTTAGAGTAGCATTACTTTGAGGGTTTACTGGTGAATTTATATAGCCCTTTCTATATACAGTAATTTAATTTTATTTAATTTTAGCCTTTCCTTCTCCTTTAACCATGTGGTACACAATGCAAAGAGGAGGATAACAAGAGACACATAACCATTAAGTTTAAAGTAATGCTAAATTATAGGATATAGTATAGCTTCTAGTGAATCCTGAGTAAGGCAAAACCCTCTAAAGCTCTGTGAGGACAACTTTGTTTTGTTTGTATTAATACCAATTCACATATAATTTCTCATTTGGTAAAAATATTAGCAAGCCTTTCTTAAAATAACCTGTTGTATCTGCCAGTATAATTGTTTTGCCTCCTGCTTTCCACACCAAGGTGCATTTTTATCAAGGGTCGAATTTCGAATTGAAAAAATTTCGAAATTCTAATTCAAAAAGACCAACCGAAGTTTAGTCAAAGTTTTTTTTTTTGTTGGTCGAATAGGTACGTTTTCGATCGAATGTGTCCATATTCGGCCGAATTTGAATCATACGAATCGAAGGAATATCGCATTCGATTAGAAGTTTTTGCAAAAAAAAAACTTTGAACCAATTGGTTCCAAATGGGTTCTAGGAGGTCCCCCATTGGCTAAAATAACAATTCGGGAGGTTTTAAATGGCGAATGGAATCAGTACATGATACATTTTCGATATTCGAATTTTTGCATTTTTTTCAAATTCTAATCTAATTCTAAACTTGCACTATTCCCTAGTCGACATACACAAAAAATAGTTCGAATTTTTTTCATTTGAAAATTAACCTCGACCTAAATAAATAAATCTGCCCCCAAAAGTTGAATTCAAATTCCAAATTTTAAACATTAATTATATCTTAGTTGGGATCAAGTACAAGCTACTGTTTTATTATTACAGAGAAAAAGGAAATCGTTTTAAGAAATTTGAATTATTTGATTACAATGGGGTCTAAAGGGAAATGGCCTTCCAGTAATCGGAGCTTTCTGGATAACAAGTTTCCTGATAACGGATCCTATACCTGTATGTGGGACTCAAATGATATCCCTTTATCACAGCAGAAGGGCAACAAATATTAAAGACTTTAAAATACAGTGAAGCAAATCCAGCCTCATGTAATTTCACACTAGATATACATAATTACAACCCGAGCATGTGGGCTGCACATTAAGTAGGCGATACAGCATTTCGCAATGAATCAGCCCTTGATCTCTATTATTTTATAATAATAATACAGGAAAATTGAAATTCATCTCACATGTTAATTGTACAGAAGTCAATGAGACCATCAGCTAAGCAATAGCTACAAGTGACTCACTTTGGGCTCATTCATGAATAACATTCCCACTTGCGTTTCTTATTGATTTACATGATGCCCCGTCCAAGGTACGTTGTTTTCTTTGCTGATACGAGCTGATGTTTCGAGAATTTAGCTTGCAAACATTTTGCTGTTTGACGTATACACTTCCAGCACTAGGCAGGCTCCCTCATTATCATTTACGTCTGATTCCAATGGGCTACATTACACTTTCCCCACCTGACAGTAAGTAATTGAACGTTGCCTCAGGATTAATCACAGAACAAACGATAAAATTCTGCAATGTGGAAACCTCCCAGCGTGCCTCTCTTTAGCCAGTATAATTAAGCTGCTGTAGTTCACTGATTTCTCAAACAGCAACCAAGGTCAGCAATGCAGCCTTCCTGGCTATGTATTACTCACGTTTATCTCCCATAGCCCTTCTATTAATGATGGGATTTTATGAAAAATGAGATGATGTCAATAACATATATCCATGTCATATCAAATCGACCTCGGCACCCGTAAAGACGGTCAAAGGAGAACTAAGGCTTCAGGGGTAGTTATTCACCTTGAAATGAACTTTTAGTATAATGTAGGCAATTAGTTGGCTCAGAAGTGGTGTAGAAGGGATACAAAACTATTAAAGGAGTTGTTCACCTTTGAATTAACTTTTAGTATAATGTAAATAGTGATATTCAGAGACCATTTGCATACCTCCCAACTGTCCCATTTTTTCATGGGACGGTCCTGATTTTGATAGCTCAGCCCACAGTCCCAGTTTCTTACTGCAATGCCCCGAGTTTCTTTTTGATACCCTGCACTGATGCCTGAAAAAGATACAAAGTTTCTAAAACTTAATAAAATAAGAGGCTTTTGGCAGAGAGCCCAGAGTACTACTCCGTGCCTGCACTTAGATACATTTGTAACTTTAAGATAAGCAAAGATACAATTGTAACTATTTAAGATAAGCAGTAGTGATGTGCCGGCCAGCCCAAAATCTGCGGGAACCACAGGCTAATATGCGGGTCGGGCAGGTTTGTGCCGATTGTGGGTCTGCTCTCCCGACCCGCGACTTAAGACTGCCAGCTTCCAACTTTCGGTTTTATAGGCACGTATCTGCCCTGCCCCTTTTTTTGTTGTCACTCGCGGACTGGGTCAGCGCGGGTCTATAAAAGGAGAAGGGAGGCCGGGCGAGGGGGCGGGTTCAGGTCATTTGCAGGTCAGGCTTTTCTCGATCCACACATCACTAATATGCAGGTTTCTTGGGAGAAATGAGATCTACAGATTAAAGGGCAGTTCACCTTCATTAACAAAACTTTAATAACACATAAAACCTGAAACATCCAATAGTTCAAAAGACTGCGGCTACCGTATCGTGGTGCTCTATCCAGAAACCTTGCTGCTTAACTTGCTTCCAGTATTCCATATAGTATAAGAAGTCGGATGGCACACACTGTAGCAATTGTGCTAAAACATAAGTGATTTATTTGGATCTCAACACAATGTTTCGGAGGTGCAACACTTGAGAAAGGAGGTTGCACCTCCAAAACGTTGTGTTGAGATCCAAATAAATCACTTTATGTTTTAGCACAATTACTATAGTGTGTGCCATCCGACTTCTTATACTATATGGGACACATAAAACCTGACCCTAAAACACCCAGAAATGCCAACTTTTGTAAAATAGTCATAGTATTTAAGAGGTGTTGCCACTAAATGGGCCTGGTCAAAAAATGTTGCCAAGCTACGCATGCCAGAATTTTTTTTAAAAAGTACGGTTTTATTATTACAGAGAAAAGGGAAATCATTTTTAAAAATTTGGATTATTTGGATAAAATGGAGTCTTTGGGAGACCGCTTTTCAATAGTTTCTGGATAACGGTTTTCGAGATAACGGATCCCATATATACAAAATACAGATTTTATCCCGACTTTTAATTAATTTTTTTAAAATACAGGTATGGGATCCCTTATCCGGAAACCCGTTATCCAGAAAAGCTCAGAATTACGTAATGGCTGTCTCCCATAGACTCCATTTTATCCAAATAATCCAAAGTTTTAAAAAATATTTACTTTTTCTCTGTTATAATAAAACAGTAGCTTGTACTTGATCCAAACTAAGATATAATTATTCCTTATTGGAAGCAAAACCAGCCTATTGGGTTTATTTAATGTTTAAAGGATTTTCTAGTAGACTTCAGGTATAAAGATCCAAATTACAGAAAGATCCGTTATCCGGAAGACCCCAGGTCCCGAGGATTCTGGATAACAGGTTCCATACCTGTAATACTTATCTTTCCTTTCTTTACAAATCTGTCATTCTCTTTTGCAATATTCCCATGTCATACATAGCGACATTCTACACAGAGCCATTTATTCCCATGATAACTGTAATATTTCTGTGCAGAATTCCAATTTGATTCATCAGAAGGTGTCCCCTCCCACGGAACGACACGGGTCGCCCATCTCGTCATTCATCATCCTGGAACAGTTCAACGCTATCCGCCTTGTGCAAAGTATCCATCAGTCCTTGGCGGCTCTCAGTAAAGTCATAAGGGGAACTTCGCTGTTGACTTCAGAAGTACAGAAACTAGCGAGCGCTTTATTAGAACAAAAGGTAATGTACTTGAAACAATATCGTATGCTATTAAGGCTTATTTGGTCACACATGTTCAAGGCAAACCTGAAGCAGTTACGCTTCCATTGTGGTATGGATTTGTCTAATTCATTCTCTTTATATTTGGAATATTACTAATTGTTTCTTTATTTGAGTCAATACAATAATAGGGTAAATCATTTTAATCGTATACATTGTAGTCACGTTACAAGTTGGACATTTTTCAAACGTTTTGATAAGGTTCAAAACATCTGTGTCAACAATTTACTAATGAGATTAGGAATGTTACTAATTGTTAACCTTTTAAAGAGAGTGCTATGTATATACTTTTTAGCACCTGCTCCCTACTTTTTATAAACACATGCATACTTACAACCTTTAGCAATTAAATATTTTTTGATTACATATATTAAAACACCTTCATGGCTCAGCCTGCTTTCTTCTGTGCAAAAGCCAAATTAAAAGATTTTTCCATTGTCCCTTATATTCAGATATAAGTGGGGAATCCTGAACAATTCCCAGCAGTTCAATAGAGGAATAAAGGAATGACAGTTTTCTCAAAGCAGATAGATATGTTGGTTCATCCATTAGTTATAAGTAGTTGGTTGTTAGTATTTCATGCAGCTGAATTATTTCTTTACTGAAGCGCAGGTTCAGACTGGGCCAGTGGGACACCGGTAAAAAAATATGGCCTTCATGGTCCCCACCAACCCAGACCCTCTCCTTGGCGTCCCCTGAAAATTGCGGGTGCCCGTCATGCTCCCCATGACCTTCCCCCAGTCTCAAAAGGACAACAGTGAAAAGGTACACGCAGGGGAGGAGGGGCAGGGTTGCTGCCTCTAGATGACTTCTAAGGGGGTGTGGAGGCCCCTGAATATGCAGTCCCGGCAGACCCTGGACATACCTATCCAACCCTGTTGAAACAGGGGGGGGGGAATCCAGCCTTCATGTGCCCCACCGACCCAGAACTTCTCCCTGGTGTCCCCCTGAAAGTTGTGGGTGCCCGACATGCTCCCCCTGACCTTCCCCTAATCACGGTCACAAAATGAGAACAGTGAAACGGTACACGCGGCAGGGGAGGTGGGGAAGGGTTACTGCCTCTAGGTGACCCCTAATGGGGTGTGGGGGCCCTGAATGTGCAGTCCCGGCAGGCCCCGTACCTACCTATCCAACCCTGCTGAAACGAATGGTTAAATCAGTGATGCCCAACCAGTAGCTGGTGAGCAACATGATGCTCTCCAACCCCTTAGATTTTACTCTCAGTGTCCTCAAACCAGGTGCTCGTTTTTGAATTCCAGGCTTGGAGGCAAGTTTTGGATACATAAAAACTAAGTATAGTTTCAAGCAGAGCCTCATGTAGGCTGCCGGTCCACATAGGGGCTACCAAATAGCCAATCACAGCCCTTATTTGGCACCCCAAGAGACTTGTGCTTGTGTCCCCAACTCTTTTTACATTTGAATGTGGCTCACTGGTAAAAAAGGTTGGGGACCCCTGGGTTAAATGATAAATATAAAATGATTGGAAATATTTCACCAAGTGGTAGCTATCTGTACTGCTCAATAGAAAATAATCAGTCATTAGGGGGAGTGTAATTAAAAATTGCAAGCAATGTTAAAATTTACATTTTTACAATGTTTAACGCTTATTATAACACACTTTCGCTGGCGAATATTACATCATTAAGCAAAGGTTAGCTTTAACAACTGCGCTGGAGATTTGTTAAATATTTAATCACAAAATAATCTTTGCGCCCCCTTTGCGTAGAAGCTGTTGAGGTCTGTAATCGGTCAAAAAAGACGCAAACATGGTCACTAACATTCACAATGGACTTTGCAAACATTTTTTGCACTAATGAAACATATTACATTCCCCCGATTGATAAATGGACCCCTTAGTTCAGGGCTTTAGAATGGCTTTTAGTACATTGTTATAACTCTAAGTAATGTTCTTTACAAATGTATATTCTGGCTGATTTGCCACAAAAAAATCTTGAAAAATGTGACTTAAGGAGACTGGTTGGCAATTATCTTGCTCCATAGCAGGAATCTATATTGAAAAGCATTTTATTAATGACTGACAATTAATGTATGCCTTCTGAGGTTTAATATATTCTTGGAATAGCAATCCACTAATTAGATCGAGAGGCACCGACAGAACAGACTTTATGCAACAAGACAGTCGTATTCCCTTTGTATTAACTGCAGCGTTAAGGGGGGAAGTTCACCTTTAAATCAGGTTTACTGACCTTGGCAACCACAGAAAGAATTATCGCTAAGGCTACATTTTATCTTTTATTATTATTATTATTTTGGACTTCTTATCTTTCTATAGAAGATCCTTCATTCTGGCTTCCAGATCACTGCCTGGTCGCAAAGGAGCCTGGGTCAATAGCAAGATTTAC
This sequence comes from Xenopus laevis, assembly GCF_017654675.1. Taxonomy (NCBI): domain Eukaryota; kingdom Metazoa; phylum Chordata; class Amphibia; order Anura; family Pipidae; genus Xenopus; species Xenopus laevis. The sequence continues at coordinate 169,317,652 of NC_054373.1, forward strand.
ATTGTCTGCTGTGAATATATATATATGTAACATTTAAGTGATGGTACAAGTAGATTTAAAGATATTACATTTTCATTTTCGCGATAGTTCCCCTTTAATGAGTGAGCAATTGTTACAGGTATAGTATCCAAAGAGAAGAGAATAGTCACCAAAAGGTAAAACAATGGCTCTGGGTCTTTTTAGATCTCTTGCCTTAGGAATTAATTTTCTATCCTTTAAAACTGGGACAATGGGCACAATTAGAGTAAGATCCCATTCTGACTGCACATGTGCCTTATTTATAATGTAGGGATTATACAGTTTATTTTGTGTTTAATTACCTTGTATTGAATATGCTTTTTTTTATTTATTTTCTTGTATTACAGTGTCCCCTTGCTTGGCAGAATAAGTGGGAAGGTCCAGAGGATCCTTTGCAGTACCTGAGAGGTCTAGTAACCAGAGCAATTGCCATTCAGGTAAAGGTTTGAAGCAGTTATGCACTTGTATTAGCTGTACATTGTACATTGAAAGGCCATTAATACTTTTTAAGTGCTTCAACATAAACAAAAATTATATCCATACCCCATTTTTAGGATGAGGATTTGATAGGCTTGCGTAGGCAATAGGCTAACTGTCTGTGAATAAGGCAGCTGGATCTCTTTTAGCTTCATTCTCCTGCCATAGGGGGCAAATAAACCTTTGGAGACTGGCAGGAGGGAGAAATCTTGCTCCACACATTGTGCAACACAGCAAAAGGGCCACTAAGTAAAAAAAAAAAGAGTATAAATAATAATAACCTTTCAGTGAATGTCAGAAATCAGTCAATCATGACAAACGCAATGTGACATGCTCTTAAAGGAGAATATTTAGATAAAAAAGCAAGGGCACTTCAAGGTTGCCATCTCTAACCAACTTTATAAACTGGACATCTCTGCTGTCCCGTTCTCTCTTCTGCTATAGTTCCAAGCTCCATTCAGCAAACCTTCTTCTTTCTGTTCTTTCTGTCATTTGCTTCTCCTTTCTTTTACTTCAATAGGTTTTTTCTCATTGTCCCATATCTTTCCATCCAACTTTGCTCTGCTTACTTTATGCCCATTCTCTTTCTTTCACCATTTCCTTTCATATGTCCTATTCCCCAAATAATATTCTCCCGTACTTTTCTTCATTTTTTTCATGTTCCTCCTCTCTATTTGTTTTACTGTCCCTCTTTTTTTTATTTTACACTTCCCCTTCTACAGTTCTCTCTCACTTGCCACGTTCTCCTCTTATTCCCCTTTCTTCCCCCCACTGTCCTCTCTCCTTTTGCTTTCCACCATATGGATCTGCTCTTTGCCTCCTCACCAGTCAGTGGTGAATTGCCTGTGCACTTCCTCAGGGAGACTGGTGCTTTGCTAGAGTCCACTCATCTTATATCCCTTCTTCTTTTATTTATTTTTTGACCTGTGCTTTGGTGTGAGTGGTGGATTCAAATGGCAAAATCTTTTAAGCACATAAAAGGACTCTGTTACTACATGCAGAGGCTACAGTTTTATAGTTCTAACAGTGTACAAAACTGCATCCTTAAAATCCAATTTGTGCCTTGTGGGGTTCTGGAGTGGTTGTCAGGAGACATACAATAAGTGGTTGTATCTGGTTGTACTTCCTTCATATCTGCCACCGCTGTTGCCTAGAGTACATTTCACAGGGCAGTGCAAAGACTTGCTCCTGTTATTGCCCCATTAGAATTGGGAACTAAATTGCTATTTCCCCCTTTTTCAAATCAAACAACTTGTTTTTTTGCATAGTTTTGCTTTTTGTTTGTTTTTTAGAAGAACAGAAACAGTTTCATACTCAAATGTATATATCATGCAAACTTTTTTTTCATATTAATGAGAAAACAATTCTTTTGTATGCTTCTCCTTTTTCCATTCTCACTGAGATATTCTCCCCTTCTATCATTATTTTCACGCATGCATGCCAAGGTTTAAATTCCCCAGATACAACTTATGAGTTGTATCGAGGGTCAAGGTTAACAGAGATCAGACATTGGCCCCAATTTATTCTCTTTCTGGTGCTTATGGACCACCAGCAGTGCATATTTTGTGGACACCCACAATGTTACTCAGTAAGTGGGTGTGGAATATAGAAAACTATTGGCAGGGACAGAGATATTCTACAATAATCTAATGGAACAACATTCCTCACAAGTGGCATGCTTATGCTTTATTTTTTTTTATTTATTAAGGACTTGGAATGTCTCCTCCTGCCTCTGAAATAGGCTGTTGCTTAGCAATGCAATCCATTTGTATAGTATAACAGCAGTAACACACACATTTAGATTATTATATTTCACATTTAGATGCAAAGAAGCTTTTTTAATGATCTCTGTTTTTTTCTGTCCATTTGTATCTTAAATCTTAAATCTCTCAAGTGAAAAATAGTAAAAATACCCTTGGCTTTTGATTTTACAAAAATGGCAGAACCTCAATATTTGGAATAGCTTCTTAGCAATGTGGAAACAGCCTTTTCTTGGTATAATCAAATGTTTATTTCCAGGGGTTGCCAGAATCTGATTTATAAAATATAGACTAGAAATGAACTTGCCTCCTTTGTACATACTATAGTTATGCTCTTAGGCCTGTGGCATACATAGTCATTAGACCACCATGGACCATTCTTGGAGACTAGCAGCTCCAAAACTCCCTTCTGTGCATGCAGCTCCTTTACATTCATTTTAAAGGAAATGCTCTGTCTAAGGCAAGTGCACTTGGGAATTCCAAAGTGAGCCAAAAGTAGTGCATTTCCCATTCAAACTGCTGTTTTGACTCCAACACTTCTATATGTCACACCGCTATATGTGCTTGTAAGCTTTATACAGTACAGGTATGGGATCCGTTATTCTGGAAACCTGTTATCCAGAGTTTAAACAAATTCATATTTTTAGAAATGATTTCCTTGTTCTCTTTAATAATAAAACAGAAGCCTGTACTTGATCCCAACTAAGATATAATTAATCCTTATTGGAAGCAAAACAATCCTATTGGGTTTATTTAATGTTTAAATGATTTTTAGTAGACAACATATGGAGATCCAAACATTTTGCTCACAATGGAAAGGCATTACATATTTGCTGGCTCGTACAACACTTAAAAACATGGTTGTTTGTCAAAGAAAGTGCCATGTGACTTGTTTATTATATAGTACTTTCCTTTTTATGTTTTTTCATAGGCAAAATCTCTTTTTTTTTTGTTACCATAAATCTTTTGTATAAAGAGGGCATTTTCTGAAATTTAAGACCAGTGTTCATTTATCAGTGTTTGAAACATGAGTTTCTGAAAATGCCTTCCTTATTCTTTTCTACCCTGTAAAACAATATAACCTGATAGCAGGGGCTAAACTGAATTAAGACTGGACTACATTATCCACACCTGCCTGTCCATTCTTTTACTTTAAAACCAAAGATATTGTTATACTCCCTTTGCTGTTATAACAGCTTCTACTCTTCTGACACAGTTTTTTCTCTTGAAATATTGTTGGTGGAATTTGCTTCTATTCAGCCACAACAGTTTTAGCGAGGTTGGGCACTGATCATTCCAATGTATCGTGCCGGTGTTTATTAGGATTGATATTAGAGCTTTGCTCAGCTCAGTCCAGTTCTCCCTCTCCCATATAATCAAAGCAATTCTTAATGGACCTCAGTGCATGGGAGCATTATTTTCCTGGTACACGGGAGAACTTTCTTCCATTTGGTCGACACAAAGTAGGAAGCCTTGCATTGTAGAATTTAATTCTACAGTGGAAGCTGTATTGACTAATCCTGCTCTAGGAGCAGTCTCTCTCTAATGCCAGGTGACTTTGTTTTTTCCACTATTTGGTCTCTTAGCATTTCATCTGTTAGATTCCCAAACTCACAAGTAACAACCAGCTCTATCAAAGCTGCTACAAATTGTTCTGTGGATTCGCCATTATGTTGTCCAAGTTGGCGGAATTTATATCTTTCAGCAACCACATTTACTCTTGGCACAAAAAAGTTCTTTATAGCAGTAAGAGCATAAGTCTCATCAGGTAATGGTAATGTATAGAATATACGCTGTCCCTCTGCTCCCAGGCAGTGAATAAGTAAAGCACGCTTTCTAGCAGCAGAAATTTCCCCTTGGTCAGCAGCAATAATGTAATTTTCAAACATACGGATCCAAGCAGTAAATGGTATGGTAGGCTCACCAGGGTTTGGAAGAAAAGGTGCAGGCTGCTGCAGAGGTAGAAGAGCCATCCTGTCGCCAATCTGTTATGTTTTGGGTAGCCGAAGATGAGTAGAGTATAACAGTGCTTTATTATCACCCATTACACAACAGTAACTTTCACTTTCACTTTTAAGCTGTCAGGAAGTATGCACAGTATAAGTCTGGGCACAGTGACATCTACAGGCCATTTGTATAAACACCACAGTATTGACTTCACCCAGCCTAAACCAAGAAAAACAGCCCATATACTCATTCCTTCATCAGTCTTTTGAAGTCGTAGGAAAGGTACTGTAGCATTCTCCAAACCCTTACCCATCAGAAGTCATTTTTTATTCTACACTGAAGTTTACTTCACTGCAATGAGGTCAGGACTTTTAGGGTAATTATTTCAGAAGTGTTACCTGTGCCACTTGCTATGTTAGGAATGCAGCAGCAGTTTAAAGAGGTTAATCCATGGCTAAAAGTTTAGTGTAGGGAGGAAGGATTCTGGATTTTATCAAATTGGGATGATGTCTATTATCTACCGTATATACTCGAGTATAAGCTGAGTTTTTCAGCCCCCAAAATATGCTGAAAAACTCTACCTCAGCTTATACTTGGGTCAAGCGCAAAAAACGGTCGCCGGCGTCCAAGAATGGTCGCCGGGATCCAAAAACGAGACGCCGGCACCTCCAATGGGATCAGAAACCCTCAATTTTTTGATTGAAACTTACCAGCATTTCTCACCCTATGCTTATACTCGAGTCAATAAGCTTTCCCAGTTTTTGGAGGTAAAATTAGGTACCTCGGCGTATACTCGGGATGGCTTATACTCGAGTATATACGCATGGTTTTTGCCAGGGATAGTGTGTACCATAATGATGGGGGTGCACATACTTTGGGGATAGGATGGCTAAAATGTTAGAGATTTTAGGCATCGGGAAGGTTGGCCATATATGGACAGATTTATGTGAACCATAACTGAAAGAATAATTCACCTTTCTAACCTACTAGCGCCTGATTTTAGTTTAGGGGAATAAATAGAGGCATAAAGACACTTTATGTTTATTCTGTTTTGGGTAGGTATACACGGTAGTTCTTCTTTTGCTAAAACCCTCAATTCTCCTTAATCCTTGAAATTCTCTGTATGACTGAACATTCATTAAACCTTCTTCCACAGGGAGAGTGCCATTACTCTTTTCATGCACTGTAGGCCCAGACATTATCTCTGGATTATTTCCTTTTGCAAGGCTTCATTTCTAAACACTTTTACAAGTAACAAACCTGACGCTTGGCCTGCAAGCAAAAGGGGTTATGGCCAAATATCATTAAAGACACGACCAATCATAAGCAGTCAAACATCACAATGCAGTACAGCAGCAGGGGACCATCTTTTCTATTTCCTCATGTGTAAAGATATATTAAATCTGTGTCCATTCTATTTAATCCCATAACCTAAGTCCATTTAAGCAGACACATATCAACACTTAAGCTTTCCATTAATGCTGTGTCAAAATAAAATCGGACTGTTATTTTGTAGTAACAGTGTTCCCGTAATATTGCTAGAAATTCTTTAAAAAATAAAATTTTGAAATATAGTAAATTAAATCAATTTAGAAAGTATGTTTTGTTTTGGTAATTCTGCTGTAATTCTACTCTACTGTGATTATTTACTAACCAAATTTTTTGCTGTTGCCTTTCAAAAAAAATCTGATAGTTGAGAGGATTAAATTCCTCATGAAAATTATTTTCTTATTTCGTTCACACTATAACAGATTAAGAGGCCCATTTATTAAACCTCGAATGTATCTGGTTAGGTTTTTAAGGGGGAAAACTTGAATTTTTTTCAAATTTTTTGGTTTATCAATCAATAAAATGTAATTGAAAAATTTGCCAGCTAAAGGCCAATAGTTTGAGTCAATGGGAGGTGCATCTTTCAATTTTTAATCTGTTTTATTATTGGAAATTAAATGTAAGAATGCAATTTTATAGTGATCAAAAATTTTTGACATGATTAAATGTGACTGAGCAGTTTTTGAGATTTAAAAAGAGAGATTTTTAAAAAAAAATGGCAAATTAGCAAATCAGCTTCAATGTGTCAACCTTCTAATGGTGTATATTCTTGTAATATCCTACTTCATGGGAAATTCAGTACTTTCCAATATCCACATTGCCCTGTAAACTAAAGTTGTATGTGACAATAGGTCTCAGATTATTTTTTACTTTACCATCGGAGCGTTCTGTTCATGGGCATGATTAGCATAAAGTGGTGTGTAATATAGTGAATAAAGTACCCCCTTATGTAAATTATAAGGATATTATAAGTTAACGAGGAGTTTCATGACCATATAAAAACATGAGGCTGAAGGCCAAGTGTTTTTATACAGGTCATTGAACTCATAGGTAACTTCTAATATCCTCATATTTTGCAACTGGGGGTACTTTATTAATTATAATACACAAGTTTCAGTGAGTCATGTGACAGAAATGACATCAGAACTCACCGTTTATAACTGATGACATCAGAACTCACTGTTTATATATAAACTCACCGATATAATTTACGAGATATTCATGGCTTTTGTGTATTATAAAGTAATTAAGTGCAAATGTAATAAAGTGCAAGATCAAGTGGTGTGTCTTGTGCTGTGTTGTACAAATACACCAATGATACACATTCTGGCTTTGCAGCTGGTATATAAATGACCCCAGGTGTCTATCCAGGGATTGATGTATCTTGCTGGTTTCTAAATTGGGATGATCTATGGAATATATCAGTATACTATCAGTTTACTTACTTTAATATCCTGTGAAATTATTTCCACATGTTTGTGAGCTGTGTATATTGCCTGGTAGGATTATACTGATGCTATTGATAATGTTCAATCTAGTAGTCATGATATTATTCTTTCTAGTGTGTATTTGGCATTACCTGTTAGCATGACAAGGACATGCTACTATTTTAGTTACTCTTTATTTATGGATTATATTAATATTTTGTGTAACTGGGAACAATTTAGAGTCTTGTAATAATGCCATTTGCAAAAAAATTAGTGTAGTAAATATGGAAGAGGGTTGCTGGAATATGACAGTTAGGTTATTCAGTTTTCTAAATATAATCAATTACAAATTCTTTACAGTTTCTGAAATAATCAAGTTTATGTTCAATAGCCCTCTCTCAGTATCTGTTTCTCTTCATTCTGTCTTCATGCTGGAGTTGGGTGTCAGATAATCACTGACAGTTAGATCCAATATATCTTATATGGGGGCTCCTTTTGCCTAGAAGATGTATTAGATCTCACTCTATTAAAATCACCAGACATCATGTCTCTCTACATGCAGAATTTGTGCAAAAGGCAGTTATTTTTTTAGATTTTGTTTATACTGGAATCAGTTATTTGAATGAGATCAAATACATCTGCTAGGAAAGATATATTGGATTTAACTGTCAATGAATATCTGACACCCAACTGCTGCATATACAGATAGAAGGGAAACAGATGCTATGAGAGGGATAGTGAACATAAGCTTGATTATACAGAAATGGTACAAAATATATATTTGATTATATTTAGAAAGTTTCTTATTTCAGCATGATGAAGCTTATATTAAATTTTCATTTTCACAATAATTCCCCTTTAAACTTTAAGGGGCAGATTTATTAAGGTTTGAGTTGTGTTTTCCATGAAAAATTCAAGTTTTCAAGGTTATTTTTGAGTCAGAAATAATTTTTTTGTGGCTTAAAAAACCCTTTAATTTATTATTTCTCGACCCTGGAAATACACCATCTAAAACCTGTCAAGGTCATGTAGAAGTCAATGGCAGAGGTCCCTTGAACCATCTAAAGATGTTAATAACCTTAATGATGTTCAAGTTCTTTCAGAGTGTTTCATTCAATCTCAATCAATTTGAATGATTTGAGTTTTTTCCCATAATTAATCGAGTTATTAACCCCAAATTCTCTTAATTGAGTTTTTTCTTAAATTAGAAAATCTGGTTTGAACGTTCAAGATTTATTCTCAATTAAGTGCAACTTTATAGTCATGTGACAGGAACTTGTCTTGACTTGAGGAAGGAATTTGTTAGGTCATTAAGGAAATGGTGCTGAAATTAAAAATGGTAACTAACATCTTTATTCCATATGTGTCTGTTTGTTACTATTTTTCCTCTGTTCACACCTGCTTTGATCCCTGATGAATTGTGCAGTTACGTCTCTGGTTTCCAGCAGCATTTTTATCAGTGTGTATTGTCTTGTTGCATCCTAATGAGGTTGCTTGGTATCTGTTGTTGTTGTTGTTTGATAAAGTGCTTTGCTTTATTCCCTTAGGGGGAGTTCACAGAAAACGGTGATATTGAGTCAAAATAAAAGCAGAGTTACATTTGCCACCATATTCACTAACCTTGTAAACAGACTATTTCCAGATTTTGTCTTTCACACAATATTTTAAACAACATTTTTCTCAATTTACCTTAGTTTTGCTTAAACTTTAAGTGACTCTGTGCCTTGTATGAATGATTCTGCCATTCAGCAAAAACCCACCTCCCCGACCACATCACTTACACTTGCACCAACTTAACTGTGAGCCATACCATATCCAGAAATTCAGAGCCACATCACCATCTTTGGCCATATAACTTCTAGGGGGAAAAATAACATTAAAGTGAAACTGACCCTAAAAAACTAATTTTTAAAATATGAAAGTACATTAAAAATTACCTATAGGTCATGCTGATTTTTGCTGAGAGGTTTGTTTTTGTAAGCAATGGTTAGTTGAAGTTCCTAGACCTGACTGTTTTGCCAACCTGACTGTCCCTTCTCAGCCTGTCAGTTAAAGCTTCTAATGCTAACGGACTCCTGCTGCACAAATATGGCAGCCCCCTCATAGACAAGCACGGGGAGTCAGATAGGTAATGTAAAAGCAGTGGGCAAATACTTTATGGCAAAATTATAAGAAGCATGCAAAGTCAATTTTATGGTAGATGTAAAAAAAAAGTTCATTTTCTAGAGTCAGTATCTCTTTAAGCCTTTTTAAGGGGCAGATTTATAAAGGGTCAAATAGTAAATTCGAATTCACAAGTTTCAAAATTCATACATTCAAATTTTAATCCACCTATTCAAATGTAAATACAAATGTGAGATTTATCACCCTTGGCCATGGAAAGAGTCCTAATTCTAATATTCGCCACCTAAATCCTGCCAAGTTCATGTTCAAGTCAATGGCAGCAGAGGTCCATTGAGCCATTTGGAGATGTTAATAGTCTTTCTGACATCAAGTTGTTTTTTTTCGGGAGAAAAACTTGATTCATACAAATCGAATACAATTCTAATTTTCGAGTCTGAACCATTCAATCGAACAATAGACATTTAAATCTTTCTTATTTTTCTTAAATAACCTCCCAGTTGAATTGCGAGTATATTTGAATTTAAAACAATTCACATGAATTCAAAATTCGAGCTTTGATAAATGGTCCTCTAAGGGTCTGATTTATCAAAAATCGAGTTAGCGTTTTTCAACGATACAAGAAAAACACAAATAAAAATGCGCAAGTATTTTCTTAAACCATGAATAATGGTGATTTATTAATTAAAAAGACTGAGAAAAGTCACCAAAGAAAAAAGCCCGGTCAAGTAAAAGCTGGCGATGTTCAATAGACGTCAGTGAGAATAGTCTCTAACAACTTTACTTATTTTCTCAGTTCATTAAAACATTCAAGTTAAAATGAATGGACCAATGTAATTCCCACTAGAGTGTGACTTTTTTACTGAGAAAAAACATGAGTGAGAATATTTGTGAATATTTGTTGTTGTTTTTTTCTTAAATTAGCTAGTATTCAAGGAAAAAAAAGTTTGGTTGAATTTGTCACGTTTTTTTCTCAACCTTTAAAATTAGTAAATGTTGTTTAAGGATGAGGGAAACATTTTGCCCATAGACTCTAATTTATAGTAAAAAAAAAACATATTGCACGAATAAAAAACGCCCTTCGACTTTAATGCATTTCGCAATTTTTTTGAGGTTTTGCAAATTTTTGCCAAAACAAGTCAGATTCACCCATCATGTTATTTTTCTTCTTTATTATTGTTATTTTTGATTACGTATTCAAAAAAAGTGTTTAAACTGCCTTTCTTTCACCAAAAATGAAAACTGACGGCTTTTCCTGTGTTTTAGTTCCATTCGGGAATCTCTTCCATAAAATAATATATTATATAATAATAATAATATTGATTGCTTTTATTTCTGAACACATGATGAGGCAGAATTTAAAGGCTGCGGTGTATTTTGTATTACAAAAGTCAAATCTCCGTCAAATGTATTGCAAGACAATATATCTTTAAAGAATACTGCCTTTAAAGTTTATTCAGCAAAATTGAAAAAATAGGATTGATTTGTACTTCTAGTTTGTTCATTAAGTGGAGTTACAAAGCCTCTTCATTGTGTAGCTAAATCTTCCTTTCTATTGTGTTTGAACTGCCGAGACTTTATATCCTGACCGGCTGCTACGGCTGGATTAACCACTAGTTTTCGATTTAAATGGCGGAACCACGGAACACTTAAGACTCAAAATGCGTTTCCCTATTCACTGGTCTGTAAAATAACATTTATTTTTCCAAAAAACATTTTAATTGCTACACCGATAAACCAGTTTCAAGCAGTGAATTACAAGACGAGGATTTCTGTAATAGGCTGTTTGTTGCTTTTCGTGTAATAGGGTTTGTTGCAAACATTCTTTTTTTTAACTGATTTCATTTTGCCGAGCAAAAAAAATAATGAATTGAGTGCTTCGTCTCAGATAATGACTGTTGGTCCCCGAGCCAGTATTGTGTCACAGCAAAGGTGATTTTTCCTTAGAAATATCACCCTGGTCTGTCATGCCTAATTTAAGATATGAGGAGGCCAATTTATTATTCATCATTAATTTTTATGAGCAGATCGGATGTGTACCACTCATAAATAAGATAATGATTTGTTCCAGCACAGAAAATCATTGTTTAAATCCTTTCTCCCCATATTTTATGTTAATTTAATGTTACTTCTCATTCCACTTGTTCTCTTCCTTACATTTTGTTTTTCTCTCCTGACTTGCTTTCCATTCCACATATAACAAGAAACCATACAAATTAGGAGCAGCCTAGCAGTCCAGGGGTATAATATGAAACCAAGTGTGATGTGGCTAGTAGAACAGACTGTAGTATTTGTACTGAGTAGTTTCTGTACACATTGTTATGACATATTAGTGGTGACACTGAAGCCCCCTAGATACCTAGCATAGTATCAGACCGATACCTAGCATAGTATCAGACCCAGTACAGGAAAGCTAGATAGGAGCCATACACACAAGATTGCATTTTAAATGGAGCTTTAGCCATTTATTGGCTGCAGAGTGCAGCGCCGGATTTGCTGGGTGGGCACCCCTAGGTTGCATGGTCCTAGCTCCCGCCCGCACTACCTCACGCAGGCACAAGAGCGCCAGCGTGCAAGCGCCGGAGCACTGGGGAGCAGCGTGCCCACAGTGCTCCCCATAGAGCGGCTGGGCGGCATGCCGCCCCCAAAAAATGTGCCTATGTGGCCTTGTCACAAATCCTGGCCTAGCAGAGTGTGTACAGTGTCAGACTAGGCCAGCGGGACATTGGGGGAAAAAAACAGTGGGCCACCGGCCTCCCCAGACCTGCTACGCTCTGACCTCCCCGCCCAATTGCGGCTGCATTAGAGATTACAAGGTATGCGTGCTGGAGGGAGGGATGACTTAAAGGAAAACTATACCCCCCAAACAATGTAGGTCTCTATTAAAAGATACTGAGTAAAACAGCTCATGTGTAAAACCCTGCTTCATGTAAATGAACCATTATCATAATAATATACTTTTCTAGTAGTATGTGCCATTGGGTAATCATAAATAGAAAATTGCCATTTTAAAAAATAAGGGCCGCCCCCTGAGATCGTAAGATTCACTGTGCACATATACAAACCACATGTAAGGTCACATGAGCCAATTAACAGACAGAGTTCTACCTTTTGCTTCCACACTTCTTCCTGTTACAGTTAGTGTTGTAGTATTTCTGGTCAGGTGATCTCTGAGGCAGCACAGATAGAGTCACGAAATGGTGGTTCAACGCAAGAGATGTAAAAGGGCAATTTATTTATGTAAATATATATTCCAGTTTGGTAAGATTCTTTAATATGTCATTCAATTTGATATAAACTATCTGTTGCTTAAGCATTCATTTTGGGGGTATAGTTTTCCTTTAATGTGTTGCTTATCCCTTGGAGGACCTAATGGTGACCTCATGGTTTCAGGCGGGGGAGCTTGAGATTGTAGCCTGGTGGGACCCAGACCGCCCAGTCTGACTTTTGAATGTGTACAAAGAAAATAACGTTTCAGGTATATAAGCCTCCCTTCAACTGAACTCAGTGTTGTGTGTGCAGTTCATATCTTGCTTTTCTCTTAGCGGAATAGAACCATAACCAGCCAGGACTGCGCTAGAGTATGCATTTTAGATCATGCCTTTACATGTTCAGGTGTGACTAAAATAATTATGTCAGTTCAAATGGAAAATTTTCATTATTTATTTAGTATTACTGAATCTTTAATATTAGGCAGAAGAACACTTGACACTTGTGAGTACCCTTTAATGGCATGACTAAAGGAGAACTAAATCTGAACAAAGCAGTAGGCAGGACATGCTACAAATAATCTTTAAGGTTTCTACACTAGCCCAGGGTGACCACAGATCTATATCAGTAAAGATCTGTGCCCCCAATGATGCCCCCAGTAGCTCCCCATCTTCTTTTCTGTTGATTCACAAACTCATGCTCTGAGCGGCTGACAGTTGAACAAGCTTAAGTGGCAATTGATTTTATACAGTTTATTTGTTGTATATATTATATAAAAGCCTCCAAGTAAGGCTAATTAGCAACCAATTCATATTCTAGTTACATGTCAACTAAGAAACCACTGCATTATGTATCAGAATGTTCTAATCAGACCTGCAACATCAGCTTCTGATAGATGAACTTCATTTTTGATGACCACTACTCATAGCTTCTTGGCAGCTGTCCAGAGCACACTGAGCATGTGCAGTGCCACTGACACACAAAAATAGGCCTAACAAGATCCAAGATGGGGAGCTGCTGTGAGATATTGAAGATCTGGATTATTATTTTTATAGGGCTGCTGACCTTTTATGTTGGTACAGTAAGTTCAGTATATAAAATAAAGCCGTTCTTGCTATATAAACAGTAGCTCTATTTTAAAATGCATTTATTCCTTAATTGGATATATTTCCACATTTCCAGTCATTCTTGAAAATTACAAAAAATATCAGTTAAAAGATCTTTTATTTAGTTATTGGTTATTTATGTCAAATTTCTATCCACCGGTGTATATATTTGACTTTGTATGAAATACATGTTTTTACAATAACCTTGTTATATATATCTGTATCTGTGTAATGTCAAGTTGTCCTCACCATTTCAATTCAATACTTATTTTTCATACCATTGATAAAAGGAAGGTAAAAGCCAGGATATTTAATTATACTGCCTTTAGGACCACTTCCAACTGCACCATCATGCTTATAATTGCCTTGTTTACAGAGGGATTTATAACAGTCAATGGAAACACCGGAAAACATTCTGCATCATAATTTATTCAATAATGGGAAATGAAATGTGGAAGCCATTTAGTGAAATTCATGTTTTACCTAATGGAATAGCGGAGTTAATTTGGTAACACCTGAGAGATGTAACATTTATAACTTACAGGTTTGATAAGTTAGACAGTTTAATAAGTTAGCAAGGAGTAGAAAACAAGCACAATTTCTTCTGAGTCAGAAACATTGTTTTTTTCTACGGTTATAGTTTCTTTAGTTGCTTACCCATTTTCTTTTAGCCAGGCCTCTCAAAGTAATTTGAAGGCTTAAGGGTCCACATTCAGAATTATGTTCTGTACAATGGCATTATGAGCAGTAATCAGCATGGCTTTGGAAGGATAGGTCATGTCAGATATTTTTGAATTGCACCTCAAATTGAATCTCGTCCATGATTTTTCATGTGATAAACCTTTTTCTCACTGATTTGAATCTGGCCCACTATCTCACTTGGTTTATTATTGTGTCCTAAATAAGCAGATCAGCAAACTCCTTGAAATATATTGCTATTCTTTGTTTATATTCTGTATCAAGCTACAGTCAGACTATAATTCCCAGGCAGGAATTGTCATTCAGAATCTTGATACAATTTGTAAACTGACTAAACAATTGGTTCTTCAAAGACAATTTCTCCTTATTTGTGCTTCTATCTAACTTATAAAACATGGCATTTTCTCCCTGCAGTTCTTTTTCTTCTCCTGTACACTGCCTGTAGGGGGTGCTCAGACATCCAATTACCATGGTCAGCAGGAAAAATGCTAAATTTTTGACAATAATGGTATGACTTAAAATTTACTACAGGTATAAGATCTGTTATCTGGAACAGAAAGCTATGACTTACTGAAAGCCTGTCTCCCATAGACTCCAAATACCCCAAATTTGTAAAAATTATTTTCTTTTTCTCTGTAACAATAAAACAGTAGTTTGTACTTGATCCAAACTAAGATATAATTAATCCTTTTTGGAAGTAAAACCAGCCTATTGGGTTTATTTAATGTTTACATGATTTTCTAGTTGACTTAGGGGGTTATTTATCAAAATCCAAATTTTTCTCATGTTTTAAATAAAGAAAGTCTTACCAAACTAGAATCCACGATGTGCCCTTATTTGTCATTAAAAAACTGAATTGGGAAAAATTGTGACTTTTTCGAATTGTCGCATCAAAACCTTCGAATTGTCAAAATCCAGATTTGACACCCGGAAATTTTTCGGGGAAATCGTCGGAAAAGCCAGAAATGTTTGGATTCTTATACAAAACCCAGCACAGACCATAATATCTTCAAATTGCTAATAGGACCTCTGCCACTGACTTCTACAGGATCTCATCAGGTTGAACATGGAAGTATTTTCCGATTCAGACTTTTTGCATTCTTGGGGGGATAATAAATCTTGGGAAATTCAAGTTTTTTACACTGCAAATTCCGATTTTATAGTAAAAAGAACTTAAAAGTTTGGAGTTTTTAGCATAAATAACCCATTAAAGGTATGAAGATCCAAATGACAGAAAGAGCCATTATCTGAAAAACCTGAGCATTCTGGATAACATGTCCGATACCCGTATAAATTTACTTTAAATGTTGGTCTAGATAAAAGAGTATTCAACTGCATAAAATGCTAATATGTAAGATGCCACAGTTCCTCTAGCCTGTCCTTGGGAATGAAGAGGAAGTGCAGCAGCTCTCGACTATTGCATGATAATTGGACATCTCACAACATGTTTCCGAATGTTTGTAAGGCAAAGCACATCCTCTCTTGTTAATAGCGGTCTCATTGGGATCCAGGGTTCAGTTCAGTAAGCAATTAATTTAGAAAGAGAGGGGGGGAAAAATGACCTGAAATCAAATGTGCGTGTTTGAATTAGAAATACTCCCATTCCCTTATGATTTGTTAATCACGAAAAGATTCTGGGAGCTGTTTTGACAGGGATGTGGGGATCATTGTTACTTTGTCAGCATTCAATCACTTGTACTCTTGCCAGGTTCGTTGGAGACACGACATGCATGCTTGAGCATTTTATGATTGCTTGTTGTAGCTATACATTGCAAGATCATTACATTTATTGCACAAGATGTCTTTCAACAAACACTTAATGCTGCCTAATGGTGTTTTATGTTTCTGTCACACAGAACTGGGTGGAGAAAGCAGAAAATCAGACACTTCTATCAGAAACCCTCGATTTGTCAGAGCTTTTCCATCCAGATACTTTCCTAAATGCTCTTCGCCAGGAGACAGCAAGGTTTGTTCATCCGCATTCCCCAAATGCAGTAGCACCACGTTCTTTGTGTTTTGTTTTAATCGTCCTCATTAACATTGCAAATGGAATGGCCAACCCATAGGCACATCATTTTATTTGGCTCTATTCCATCGAATGGAATAAAGAAATCTCTTGTGTTCTTACAGCACGCTTGCAAATAACATGACTCCTCTTCCAATTTCTTCTTCCATAGAAGGTGCACTGCAATCTATCGTATAATAAATATTCTGTAAATAATAATGTGAGTTGTGGGCTCATTCAAGTCTTATATATAATAATCATCACCCCTCTAGTATCAAATTTCTTAGGAAACAAAAAGTTATTTTGTAATTCACTGGCCTGGATGATGGCCTACAACCACAAGTCATAGAACTTTATTTAGAAACACTAATGATTCACAAATATTTTCCATTATGTACCCTGAGAGATCACTGAGAGCGAGATCACTCACTTCCCTGGCCCTTTATAGTATTATCATTTTCTTATATAGCACTAACTTATTCTGCATTTTAGTCTCATCTGTCCTTGGCCCAGTGGACTCTCTTAAGCAGAGGGAGATTAGTCGTCCATCGACAAATCATTTCTTCGGGCGACTAATCTCCCTGAACTGCCTCCCCGACGGCTAGAATCTAAATCGCTGGTGGGATGGCACTTGGAGCTCTCGGACGACTAATCTCCCCGAATCTTCTCGCCTGTCTCTGCCCTTACACCCCCAACACTACATTTTTTTATCATCAATTTATTTGTATATTTTTGAAGTGTGGGAGGGAACTGGGGGAACCCCAAGCAGACACAGGGAGAACATACAAACTCCTGCTGAAGAAGCTGCTCGGATGAGTAGTGAAACGTTTTCATTGATTACTCAGCAAGTCCAGTTGTTTTTAGATTTACCTATACTAGATATACCATGACCTGGATGAATGAAAATCTTCATAGTCCTTGCTGTTAGTGCCCTGATTAAAATCTAACCTGGGACCCCAGTGTTTCAAGAAGATAACCAATGGGCCTCCATAATGTCTTTGTAGTGTCATGGAAGTCCACAGTGATGTCTGACAGCTTAAATGTAAAAAGTTTGTGCATCTGGTTATATTAAATCTTGAACTTTCTTTTCTTATGTACAGAGCTATGAATTGTTCAATGGACAACCTCCGATTTGTTGCATCATGGAGGGGCAAAATCACAGATGCAAAGCTCCAGGTTAAGGTAAGAATGGAATAGCTACAGTACATCTTAATAAAATGAAAGTATTGCATTTACTTTAGGAAATTATACAGATTTCACATAAAACTGTGGTTTAGCTGTTAATTTAGTACAGAGTTGACTTTGACCATGGATGTTATTGAGCCTCAAACCCATTTAGAGGGCTTCTTGTAATAAGTTTAGCTAGACCTGGCCAAGCCTCAAGGCAGACTATGAGCTGAGTTTTAGTTTTATTGCAACACATTGTAATTTCCAATACGTTAAGTCTCCTTCAAGGCCCACTGCATTCCAGTGACTCCCAACAATCATAAGGTCTGTCGTCTGTAGTATTAGGCCCTTGATGTCGACTGCGGTGGAGAAGTGTAGACTGGAAAGACCCTGTTATTGTTGATGGAAAGACCGTAATTTATTTGCTAATTTAACCTTGTACCTTGTTAGTTTGAGAGGTAAAGCACAATTGCTATACTGCATTCATTAGTCCATTAATTACTGATTCAAACAATTCTTCACCAAACTGTATGATTATCTGTGCATGTGGAAAAGCAGGCCAAAAAATAAGGCAGTTAGTAGGCTTTTTTTCTTGTGGCGACTTTTTTGTAGCGCCAATGTTTTTCATGCCAAATTTTCACCACAGTTTCACGAAAAAAAATCACAAATTCACAGTATGTAATTGTGCCGCAAATCCATGCCTGGGGAAAAAAATTTGCTCATCAATATTCAGGAGTGTTACCAAACCACCCTTTTCTCTTAATGAAATGACTAGTCAGATATTGTGCTACCCAACCAGTGTGTAACCAGCTTTACTTCACTGTTGTTCAGTTACACCAGGAGATATTCTTCTCCTATGCTATGAATTTTATGTTTGATTAAGGCTCCTGCCATTAGATTGCTAATAACAGTTAAATAGGGACTTTTGTGATTTTGTCATGTTTGTATCCATAAAGAGAAATATATGCTGTGTAATTCTTCTTAAACATACTTATAAAATCATTGCATTTTAATGTTTCTAACTTTCTGCTTAACTCTGACATAAAACCTGTGTATATAAAATAAATAACATACAGTATATATATCACACACAGTGAACGTGTACATTTTATTTTCTATTTTTCTGTTGGATTTATGATGTTTATATTCTAGTATTCCCAGATTACTAGTAAATATGTTACAGCTTATTTCTACATATACAATACAGAGTGCAGGATATTATTCAACTTTGAGCATAATATTGTTCTAGACCAGATTTTTTACCCATGAGCTGCATTTAAATGTCAAAAAAAGCTGGAGAGCAACACAAGCATTAACATGTTTCTGGGTGATGCTAAATAAAGGGATGTGGACTGGCAGCCTACTGGAGGCTCTGTTTGCCAATACACTTGGTTTTTATGCACCAAAACTGCCCTCCAAGCCTGGAATTCAAAAATAAGCACCTGCTTTGAGGCCACTGGGAGCAACATTGAAAGGCTTGATGAGTAACATGTTGCTCTTGAGGACCACTGTTCTAAAGTTTGAGTTATTTCTAGGAAATATAATACAGCCTATTGGAAGTTTATATATATATATATAAAATAAAAAAAAAACACAGCTTGAATATAAATTAAAGCTTACTGTAAGTTTTCATGGGCAGGTGTGGGAAATTCCTTCCTTATGTCATTATCAATGAAGCAGATAAAAAACCCTGGAGTTGATGTGAGGGGGGGGGTATGTGGAAGATTTTGCTGTGAACAGACAACATGGGGTCAAAGGAGCTCTCCATGCAGGTGAAACAAGCCATCCTTAAGCTGCAAAACAGAAAAAACCCATCCGAGAAATTGCTACAATATTAGGAGTGGCAAAATCTACACAGAAGACAACAGTGGTGGATGATCGCAGGTTCATTTACATGGTGAAGAGAAACCCCTTCACAACAGCCAAACAAGTGAACAACACTCTCCAGGAGGCAGGTCTATCGATATCCAGGTCTACATAAAGAGAAGACTGCAAGTAAATACAGAGGGTGCACTGCAAGGTACTAAACAACATCTAAAAAAGCCAGCACAGTTCTGGAAAAACGTTCTTTGGACAGATGAAATAAACATCAACCTCTACCAGAATGATGGCAAGAAAAAAGTATAGAGAGGGGGTGGAGCAGCTCATGATCCAAAGCATACCACATCTCTATAAAACATGGAGGAGGCAGTTTGATGGCTTGGGAGTGCATGGCTGCCAGTGGTACTGGGACACTAGTGTTTATCCATGATGTGACACAGGACAGAAGCACAAGAATGAAATCTGAGGTGTTCAGAGACACTGTCTACTCAAATCCAGCTAAATGTAGATTGCTTGGGAGGTGTTTCATAATGACCCAAAACATACAGCCAAAGCAACCCAGGAGTTTATTAAAGCAAAGAAGTTTAATATTCTTGAATGGCCAAGTCAGTCACCTGATCTGAACCCAATTGAGCTGCATTTCACTTGTTAAAGACTAAACTTCGGACAGAAAGGCCCACAAACAAACAGCAACTGAAAGCCGCTGCAGTAAAGGCCTGGCAGAGCATTAAAATGGAGGAAACCCAGAATCTGGTGATGTCCATGAGTTCAAGACTTCAGGCTCTCATTGTCAGCAAAGGGTTTTCTACCAAGTATTAGAAATGAACATTTTATTTTCAGTTTTTTAATTTATGTAATTACTTTGCAGCCCTGAAATGAAGTGATTGTGTTAAAAAAAAACGCTTTAGTTCCTCACATTTTTATGCAAGCTTTTTGTTCAACCCACTGAATTAAAGCTGAACGTCTGCAGTTCAATGTACATATTCTAGCACTAATTTACGAGTCACATTTGCACTTTAATAATATTTTCCTGGTAAGCGCACTGATCAGTGCAGTACTTGAAGCAATGCTCACACAAAGGCAGCAACTTGCCGGTAGGAACACAAAGTGCTTGGATGCAGGAACTGCTCTGTTATAGTCATATTTTTTTCTCTGGACTGAAAAGGGGCCACCAAATTGTTTCCTGTGCAATATCCACATGGATTTCATTTCATAATGTCCCTTCTGCTGTCTGTTCAAGTCAATAGGAATATGAGAAGATGAACAAAACTACTGTTAGCACTTTTTTTAAAGACAACTCCATATTGTACAAAATTTACTATGTATATAAATATTAGTTTAATTAACAATGCACTTTTCCTAGTTCTCCCACTGGGCGCCAAATGCCTCACAGGAATTATTTATTTTGGCCTGACTTTTGTTTTCACTTTTTATTGTTCAGGAATACTGACTTGTTTAATGATATTAGTTCATTCAAAGGCTTTAAGCCTTTAAGTCCGATTTCCTGACCACTGAACAATTAAATGTTATCTTTAGAGGAAACCGACTACAGATATGGCCATACCTATTTCATAATCCCCATTCCTTTGTCGCTGTTAAACAATTATGTATTTTAGAATTAACGCCCATGGTGATGTCAGTCTGTGCTCCGCCTCCCTGGAAATGTGATCAGCAATCCAAGCATACGCACATGCTCAGTTCTGTCTGGCAACAGCTGATGATGTACATTCTTGGGATATGAATCCAAGATGGTGGCTGCAGATTGATAGAGGTTTTTGGCACAAAATAAGTGCTGATATTTTAACATAAAAATAAAGTCGGTTGGATATGACACAGATGACCTTCATAATTGTAGAACATTTTCGGAATGCAGAGTACAGAATTTTATTCCGCTTTGAACATAATATTGCTCCAGAGCAGAGGTCTTCAACCTTTTTTACCCTTCGTAACTTAAATTTTATTTGGTTTTAGCATTTAAGTTTCCAAGCATAATAAAATCACACGATACAGATGTAACAGGAAGAAAGGTCATGGTTATCGTTGTCACAGAGTTCTCAGTTGGTAAAGAAAAGAAGTGGGAGCTTACATGGATGCCAGAATAAACTTACAGTGGTACAGAAATGGTTGGAAAACATTGATTAAGAATAAGGTACTATGCAGGAGTCAATGTATCAAGTCAATGTATCAACAAACATTATTCCCCCTATTCCTGTACATGTGTTTGAGACACATAATAATCCCATTTTGACCAAACCTTACCATGCTTAGGTAAGGATCCGTGATGCTTGGCTTCTTCCATTAATTTCATATCACGAATACGTGAAATTGTTTCGCCTATTGTTGGGCACGAGGCGATTTCCAATTGGAAGTAATAGACAGTCTGGCTGCTGTGTATATGAAATTCAGGAGTTTCTGTTCTGGGGGGGAGATGTCTACATGGGGTAGGCCTAGTATTGCATTAGAAGCATGTATTGGAATTTCATAAAAAAAGAGTTTTATCACCAGAACCCCAACAGCTTTCCAAAATTCAGACAGTTTTGGACAGAACCACATAATATGGGAGAGAGAGCCCTCTTGTCCACAGTCCCTCCAGCACATTGCTGAGCTGGTTGGGTACATTTTACTTAACTTCACCGGGGTAGTACCAATGAAAGATAGCCTTGTAAACACTTTCTTTCTGCCTCACACAAGTAACACCTTTCCTGGCATTTTCCCATATTTCTTGCCATTGTTCTATGGTGAAAGTGGTTGAGAGCTCTCTCTCCCATTGTAGCATGTACCAATGTTTAGGAAACGGGTCCTCCAATTCTGCGTTTAGTATAGAATAAATAGTTGAGATTAGTGCTTTCTGTGGCAGACCACCAAGGCATTTCTTTTCAAAAAACGTCAGTGAGCTGGATGGAGGGCGCCCCTTGAACACTCCTTTAATGAAATGTAGAATTTACAAAAAGTCATAGCACCAACTCTGGAGGATTTGATACTTCTCTTGAAGTTCTGCAAATGAGTATAGTCTGTTCTCCAATGGTTTGATAAAATCATGTATTCTAAAGAGGCCTTTTGAACCCCAACGTTTCTGGAAGGAAGGAGACATTCCCGGAATAAAGTGAGGGTTAGCCAGAACGGATTGCATTGGGGACGGAAAGTTGGTCAAGGGTGATTTCTTGGAGCAGTGTTCCCAAATTCTAATAGTGAATTTAGTTGCCTGTAAGACATTGAGTGGTAGCTTCACCGGTTTGGGGGTCTGCCACAGAAGAGCATTTGGGTGTGTAGGTGCCAGATAAAGTGATTCAATGAGTGCCCATCTAGAGGTAGGGTTGTAGGTGGTCCAGCCTAGCACCTGTCGCAGTTGTGCCGCTTCATAGTATCTGCGGATATTGGGTACCGCCAGCCCCCCCTGAGATCTGTTCATGGACTCTGTGAACCTTTTTTACCCTTGAACCACATTCAAATGTAAAAAGAGTCGAGCGGCAACACAATCATGAAAATAGTTGTAGGGGTGCAAGATAAGAATTGTGATTGGCTATTTGGTAACCCCTATGTGGACTGGCAACCTACAGGAGGCTCTGTACAACCAAATCATACCTCCAATCCAAGAATTAAAAAATGAGCTCCTCTTTTGAGGCCACTGGGAACAACAATCAAGGGATTGGCTCATGAGCCACTGGATCCCACCATCTCTCCCTACAATACCTGCTATCCCAAAGTCCCTTCCCAGAGACTATTATCCCACTGTTACTATAGGCACCATCTCTCCCTACAATACCTGCTATCCCACAGTCACACTCCCTTCTCAGAGACTATTATCCCACTGTTATTATAGGCACCATCTCTCCCTACTATACCTGCTATCCCACAGTCACACTCCCTTCCCAGAGACTATTATCCCACTGTTACTATAGACACCATCTCTCCCTACTATACCTGCTATCCCACAGCCACAGTCCCTTCCCAGAGACTATTATCCCACTGTTACTATAGGCACCATCTCTCCCTACTATACCTGCTATCCCACAGTCACACTCCCTTCCCAGAGACTATTATCCCACTGTTACTATAGGCACCATCTCTCCCTACTATACCTGCTATCCCACAGTCACACTCCCTTCCCAGAGACTATTATCCCACTGTTACTATAGGCACCATCTCTCCCTACTATACCTGCTATCCCACAGTCACACTCCCTCCCAGGTTTTCCCTTAGAAGAGAACAAGGTGCTCCAGAATAAAATGTAAATGACTCACCAAGTAGTAAATGTGGTCCGGGTGCACCAGCCCCAGACCCCCAGCTTTAGGGAGCAATATGGCAAAGGAAAAAAAGTAGGGCTCTCTACTAGAGCCCATGACTAAGCGCCCTGAATGGGTGCGAAACGCGTAGGGTGGATGGAGATGCAGATTTACATTTTTAACTTTGTATAAATAACATATTCTTTAAATTGAATTTCTGTGTATCCGGTCCTGTGTATCCGTTTGAGTGCTGGTCGGCCCTGCATTTTTTCTTTCCCTTTTCTCTCCCTGCCACTAATGATTCTATCTATCCAGATTGGAGGTGATTATGTGATGAATTATTAAGAGAAGATGGGTGTCACTTTGCCTGGATATGGGCCCTAGTTATTTTATAGTTTATGAACCCCAAGCATAGTTAATACCTTACTCACCAAAACAAATGTCATGTTTAACCAAAACCTTTTATTAAATATTATGCCAATGTTGCCATACACATATTAATTACATACAGAATTCAGAATTACCGACTAGATTTCAGACATGTCAAAGAAAGTGATTATATTTATTCCTTTGTTTAGCTAGCCGGGGATTTTCTACCATTGTGTGTTCTGTCTGCTGACACTGATGACCAATGTTAAATGTCTTTTCAGCAATGTCTCTGCTTCCTCTCATACAATGTCACCTGAAGTTATATGACATTTTGAGGTTTTCTTTATTGCATAAGCAAATTCCAGTCTGCTTGAATTAACAATGAGGGATACTTAAAGTGTTTTTTGTTTTGAAGGGAAATTTCCTCTTCTCACACGTTGCACCGCATTCCACATCTTCCTGTTTTTCCCATGTGCGCCTCAGGCAGAAAAGACTAGCGATGTTCTGCTCACGTAATTAGCACAGACAATTAGGGCTGCAAACTGTATCTTAATGTCTCTTCTATTTCCTTCTTTAGGTCAGCGGTTTGCAGCTGGAAGGTTGCAGTTTTGATGGGCACCGTCTTTCTGAAAACCAGCATGACAGTCCAAGTGTGTCCGTGGTCCCGTCCTGTTACATGGCCTGGATTCCACAGGTACTAAAGCAACGTAGCCAGCGGGGCTCCATTGTTCTGAATTACATATCCCACTTGAGCAGTTTGCAGCGGATTGGCTGCAAATAGATTCCAGGCACAAGAAAAATATAATCTCTTTAAAAGTAAAGTGGTTGAACCGGGAGATCAAAATACCGTATATACTCGAGTATAAGCCGTCCCGAGTATAAACTGAGGTACCTAATTTTACCTCCAAAAACTGGGAAAGCTTATTGACTCGAGTATAAGCCTAGGGTGAGAAATGCAGCAGCTTCTGGTAAGTTTCAATCAAAAAATTGAGGGTTTCTGTTCCCATTGGAGGTGCCAGTGTCTCGTTTTTGGATGCCGGCGACCATTCTTGGACGCCGACGAATATTCTTGGAGACTATTCTTGGACAACCGGTGACTATTCTTGGACGCCGGCGGCTATTCTTACGCGTAGGCGCCGGCGACTATTCTTAGGCGCCGGTGACTATTCTTAGGCGCCGGCGACCGTTTTTGCGCTTGACCCGAGTATAAGCCGAGGTAGAGTTTTTCAGCATATTTGGGGGCTGAAAAACTCGGCTTATACTCGAGTATATACGGTAAAAACATTTTGAGTGAAAAAGAGTAAGGTGGAATTCACATGCAGAAAATCTTCAATACAATTGTATTCATTAATAGTTTACTACATGTTGCAAAGCTTGCTCATTTTCAATGAAAGAAGCAGTGTGTACAGAGGGGAAAAAAGGCCACAATCAGCCATGTTGTTGCGCTTTGCACACTGAATTATGTAAGTTGCAGCACATACCGCACATCTATCTATCTAATGTAATTTATCATCTACTGTATCTATCTATTCTGTTATTCAGTGAAGGCGCACGTTAATATTTTTTATTTTTCTCAACAGCAGTCCCTTGGCACATATTCTCCAGAAGAGTGCATTTCGTTACCAATGTACACCAGTGCAGAAAGGGACCGCGTAGTGACCAACATTGATGTGCCGTGTGGCAGCAATCAGAACAAATGGATTCAGAGCGGGGCAGCACTTTTTCTGAAAAATCAGTAAATTATTCTTTAAAACTCCTGCTAAATGGGGTTATTTCTCTCTCTCTCTCTCTCTCTCTCTCTCTCTCTCTCTCTCTCTCTCTCTCTCTCTCTCTCTCTCTCTCTCTCTCTCTCTCTCTCTCTCTCTCTCTCTCTCTGTATATATATAAAGATCCAGATTTGTATGCCCTTGTGTAGTGTTTGAAACTTTCATCTGTATTTATGGAAAAAAAATTTATGTAAATTGTAACTTCTATAAAAAAATTAAAGCCTGTTGCAAAAACAAACATGTTATTGAGTTGGCCGACAATATATTTTGTTCAGCTAGGCTTCACATGCTTTTAGTGAACACCTGAACCTCTTTGAATCAAGTCCAAGCATAGTGCAGTAGTCTATAGATCAGGGGTGCCCAGACTTTGTTAGACTGGGATGTACACCTGGCCCCCATCAGGAGATCTACCTTGGTAACGCGCGGCAACAATTGTTTTTGCCACGCCAAATTTTCCTGGTTATGAAAGTTTAAACACACTCCATGCTTGCTGCTGTCATCCCTCCCTTCCCCTCCTTGCTTGTTGCTCATCCCTCCCTTCTGTGTCCGTGCTTGTTGCTTAGCCCTCCCTTCTGTGTCTGTGTTTGTTGCTCAACCCTCCCTTCCCCTCCATGCTTGTTGCTCAGCCCTCCCTTCTGTGTCCGTGCTTGTTGCTTAGCCCTCCCTTCTGTGTCCGTGCTTGTTGCTCAGCCCCCCTTCTGTGTCTGTGCTTGTTGCTTAGCCCTCCCTTCTGTGTCTATGCTTGTTGCTCAGCCCTCCCTTCTCTGTCCGTGTTTGCTGCTCAGCCCATCCTTCCCCCCATGCTTGTTGCTCAGCCCTCCGTTCTGTGTCCGTGCTTGTTGCTCAGCCCTCCCTTCTGTGTCTGTGTTTATTGCTCATTCAGTGGAAAGTAGAAAGTCAGTGCTCTCAGTGCGCCCTCCCTTCCGTGTCCATGCTTGCCTCTGCCAGCCCTGCCCTCCCTTCTCCTCTGCTCTCAGCCCACCCTCCCTCCCTTCTCCTCTCTCAGTCCAGCCAGCCAGCCCTCTCTGGCTCATTTTCGGTGCCGGGCCCCAGGTCTACCAGGAACTTGATGGTGATCTACTGGTAGACGCGATCAACATCCGGGGCACCCCAACTATAGATAGAGGTAATCACTGCCATGTATGAGCTTACGCCTCATGAACAAGAGACTTCAATTTTTATTCGTTGTTAACAGCATAGGGCAAATAAACCATGGATCAACTTATCCTTTTTAGTTACACTGAAGGCACCTGCCATATACAGTATAACCACGTCACATAACCAAACCCCTTGGAATGAGGTTTTTGCCATATAAGCCCATTTGCTAAGGAAGGCTACAGCAAAATGACTTCTCTCCATACAGTAGGAAACATTCTACAGCTACATTCCAACCAGCAAGCACTTTACACAGAGGACCAGGGTCAGACTGGGCCGGCGGGACACTGGGAAAAAACCCGGTGGACCCCGTGCCCCAGACTTGTGCCCCAAATTAGCCAATCATCTTGAAAGTTGGCTGAGTGCTGTACTCTGGGTTTTATGAACAGTGGATTCACTGAATATGATCTTTACGCATTTCACTTGCTGGAGGAGAACTTTATACATGTATTTTGCCTGCTGCTTTGTATGTTTTTTAAGGTATGGACAAATATTTCCACAGTGCACTTCTGTTTTTGCTCCAAAATTACTTTTCTGCTGATCATGTGCAGTTCCTGATAGAACAGGAGAGTAATAACACAACCTGACAGGGCAGTGAATATGTGTTTGTTAAATAAAGAATTATATAGTTTAAACCAAAATACTTACAGATATACCCAATATCTCAGGATTTTAGGAATCCCTTTAAGACTTTTTCAGTCTCTGCTCAGTGCAACTCTCTAACCTTTATATTAATGTTCTTTGGTGACTTGAAGGAGAAGTCAAGCACCCAATGCAGGAATGGAACACAATCCTCCTTAAATTGTAGTCTAGTGTTTTAGTTCATTCTACGGTATAGGATCTGTTATCCGGAAACCCATTATCCACAAAGCTCCAAATTATGGAAAGGCTGGCTCCCATAGTCTCCATCATAAATAATCAACATTTTAAAAAATAATTTCCTTTTTCTCTGTAATAATAAAACAGTAGCTTGTACTTGATCCCAACTAAGATATAATTCACCCTTATTGGCAGCAGAACCAGCCTATTGGGTTAATTAAATTTTTAAATGACTTTCTAGTAGACTTAATGTATGAAGACTTAATGTATGGGACTAAAATGTCATTGTTATTGTTACTTTTTATTACTCTCTCAGCCCCTCTCCTTTTCATTTTCTATTCATCTCTCATTATCACCACGTTCAAGTATAATGGTAAGAAGCAGGACAAATCCAGGGCAGTAACTATGACTGCAAAGTGCTTTTTATTGAGGGAAATTACACTTTACCATTATAAAATGTAAATTTACCATTATACTTGAACGTGTCATTTTGGGGTGTGGACACAGGACACCCCTGCTGGAGAATCCACTACAATCGATAAGGGTGAACTACAGTATATTCCTATTTGCTCATTAACACCACCACCTGGTTGCTAGGGTAAAATAGAGTCTGGCAATCAGTTAGCTGTTGAAATGCCAAGCTGGAGAACTGCTGAATACAAAGGTAAATATTTCATAAACAATAACAAGTTTATTGCAAATAATCTTAGAATATGAATATATCAACATCATGCTAATAGTTAGTTTAAAAGAATCCTGTCATCGGAAAACATGTTTTTTTTTCAAAACGCATCAGTTAATAGTGCTACTCCAGCAGAATTCTGCACTGAAATCCATTTCTCAAAAGAGCAAACAGATTTTTTATATTCAATTTTGAAATCTGACATGGGGCTAGACATTTTGTCAATTTCCCAGCTGCCCCTGGTCATGTGACTTGTGCCTGCACTTTAGGAGAGAAATGCTTTCTGGCAGGCTGCTGTTTTTCCTTCTCAATGTAACTGAATGTGTCTCAGTGAGACATGGGTTTTTACTATAGAGTGTTGTTCTTAGATCTACCAGGCAGCTGTTATCTTGTGTTAGGGAGCTGCTATCTGGTTACCTTCCCATTGTTCTTTTGTTTGGCTGCTGGGAGGGGGGGAGGGAGGGGGTTATAACACTCCAACTTGCAGTACAGCAGTAAAGAGTGATTGAAGTTTATCAGAGCACAAGTCACATGACTTGGGGCAGCTGGGAAATTGACAATATGTCTAGCCCCATGTCAAAATTGAATATAAAAAAATCAGTTTGCTCTTTTGAGAAACGGATTTCAGTGCAGAATTCTGCTGGAGCAGCACTATTAACTGATTCATTTTGAAAAAATTTTTTTTTCCCATGACAGTATCCCTTTAAAGGTTAACAATCCCTTTAACAATATATGTTGACCTACACAGCACTTTCCTATGGTTGTTGCCTGAAAGATCACAAAGCTCTGGGCCTGGAGCACCACATCATCTACTCGGTGAGCTGTTTATTGTTGGGGAAGTAAATCAAGACATTTTAAAAAGAAAGAACAAAGTCCTGTTTTCCATGCAACAGGCATTTTTTCTTTTGCCGTCTTCATTATTTGATGCCAGTTTCATTAGCATAGTTACAATGTTAAACATATTCTACCAGCAGATTATTTTCCCTGTGCTTTGTTTCAGGCCTCGCCATATTCCCAGTTGACCAATATTCCACTTCTCTGAATTGTTGGCAGTTTGAAACATAGGAGGTCGGGTTAGGAATCACAAAGTATCTAATGGCAGTTTCACTGTAAAACCCTGTGCATTTTTTATGATAGTTCTCCAAGCTCAAAATGTTTTGCCGGAGACTCTGAAAGAAAAGCAAAGTGTGCAGGTGAGGAGATGTCCAGTTGTACAGAATGTGTGTCCAAGTTACAGGACCAAATACCAGGGAATGGCCACAGGGCATGTGTTGTTCTGCTGTGGGTAAAATTCCATGCAAGCACTGAGGGAAACGCAACAGGAAACATCTGGACCCTGAGATGACACAGTAAAGTGCTTTCAGTTCCACCTACAAACCACAGAAAAGCCCAAAAGACATATTTGAAGGAAAGCTTACTCTTTTGTGCCTCTTAACTCTCCGAACATAGAAATTCCTGAGCAAAATGCAGTAATTTGGAATATGCATCAAGTATACTCTGTTTGGGTATGGGATCTGTTATCCAGAATCAGGGTCAGACTGGAGCATTACTGGCTACTACTGGTATAGGATCCGTTATCCAGAAACCCATTATCCAGAAAGTTCTGATTACCGAAAGGCCGTCTCCCATAG
Source organism: Xenopus laevis (assembly GCF_017654675.1). Classification (NCBI taxonomy): domain Eukaryota; kingdom Metazoa; phylum Chordata; class Amphibia; order Anura; family Pipidae; genus Xenopus; species Xenopus laevis. Next base: position 169,347,384 of record NC_054373.1, read on the forward strand.
ACTCCATTATAATCAAATAATACAAATTTTTAAAAATGATTTCCTTTTTCTCTGTAATAATAAAACAGTAGCTTGTACTTGATCCCAACTAAGATATAATTAATCCGTATTGGAAGCAAAACCAGCCTATTGGGTTTATTTCATGTTTACATGATTTTCTAGTAGACTTAAGGTATGAAGTTCTAAATTATGGAAAGACCTGTTATCCGGAAAGCCCCAGGTCCCGAGCAGTGGTACAGGCTGATACATTAGATAGCTTTAAGAAGGGGTTGGATGGTGTTTAGCAAGTGAGGGAATACAGGGTTATGGGAGATAGCTCATAGTACAAGTTGATCCAGGGACTGGTCCCATTGCCACTTTGGAGTCAGGAAGGAATTTTTTCCCCTCTGAGGCAAATTGGTGAGTCCTCTGGATCAACTGGCAGTTAGGCAGGTTATATATAGACTTAAAGGTTGAACTTGATGGACGTGTGTCTTTTCTCAACCTCACTTACTTACTTACTATGTAGAGGGAAGACTCTTCAATTGGTCTGCATTGTGATTATGTATTACTATTACACCAAGGTTGCCTTCTGTAAAAAGAAATTAAATAAATTAAATAAACACATTAAATAAACCCAATAGGCTGGTTTTACTTCCAATAAGGATTAATTATATCTTAGTTGGGATCAAGTACAAGCTGCTGTTTTATTATTACACAGAAAAAGTAACAAGTTGGATTATTTGTAAAAAAAAAAGAGTCTATGGAAGACGGCCTGTCTGTAATTCAGATCTTTCTTGATAATGGGTTTCTGGATAACTGAACCTAGCATTTTTTAGAGGTGCTGAGTTTGGTTATGTGGTCCATTTGCCTGGCAATGCTGGGGGTGGGTCTGCCAGACTACCTGACCAATGACAATACAAGATCCCACAATATTGGAAAACTGCTCAGCTATAGTGATGGACGAATCTGTCCCGCGAAAAACTGGCAAACGAATTGAAGTCATTGGTGGTCAAAATAATTCCAACACACGACAATTTTGATGCGAGCGACAATTTTTATATGCGAGACTATTTTGTCCAAAGTCAATGGGCGTCCGAATAATTTTGACAGTTTAAATGCGTGACAAATTTTGCCACGCAGCAATTTTTTTTCCACATGCCAGATTTTTTGCTGGCAAATTTGTACTGCAGTTTCCCATAAACATTTGGCCGCACAAAATGCGGAAATTCGCTGTGAATCCTTCTTTGCAAAATGTATTCGCTATATTTTATAAACATTCAAATGTTTAAAATAGTTTAAATAGAATGTTATCACATTTAATAGTACAAGTGTAGTTAAAAAAACAACCTTGACTGTGGCTGTGCCAATGGAGAAGACGTATCAGACCAAAAACGAGTTCTAGTCGGGTGCTCCAGTCAATGGAGAATGAAATCTCTGAATGTTTAATAAATGCACAGTTACTATGTGAAAGGCAGTGCAAACAATACACACACATATTATACCAAAGGTGAATCAACACTGATAATAGCGGCAGAATGAATGACACCACTCAGTATAAAGTGCCTACTCCTGAGACAAAAGATTCAATGGGCCAATAAATCACTTCTACTGGGCTCTCTCTTCATTCAAGTCTATAAACACATTGCCCTTTTGCAAATACCTTTGTAGCACATAAGGCACAAAAACAAGTCAAATAGTATCACACTGTATATTCTCCCAGTTTATAGATGAGCATCAGGCAATTCAGAAATCTATCTCAATGCACCTTTGTGTAGTCGTTATCTTTAGGAAATGATACTGAGCTCTCTGAACTGTTCAGTAGGAATGTGTTTGGGAATTTAATACTTACTGTACAGGTATAGGATCCATTATCTGGAAATCCGTTAGCCAGAAATCTCTGAATTACAGGAAGGCAATCGCTCATAAACTCCATTGTAATCAAATAATTCAATTCTTTTAGAATGATTTCCTTTTTCTCTATAATAATAAAACAATACATTGTACTTGATCCCAACTAAGATATAATTAATCCTTATTGGAGGCAAAACCAGCCTATTGGTTTTTTTTTAATGCTGAGATAATTTTCTAGTAGACTTAAGGTATGAAGATCCAAGTTATAGAAAGACCCCTTAACCCGAAAACTCCACGTCTTGAGCCTTCTGTATAATGGGTCCCGTACCTTTATAAGATAATCCTCTAGCTAAAAGAGAATAACTGTTATATCGATGCTAGCATATACAGGTATGGGACCTGTTATCCAGGATGCTCAGGACTTTTTTTCCGGATAACAGATCTTTCCGTAATTTGGATCTTCATACCTTGTCTACTAGAAAATGTAAATATATAAACCCGCCGCTTCTTCTTTTTTTTAATTGATGCGCGGGGGAACATCCATAAAGCCATATAAAAGCTTACTGAGATCAATATACAGGTGTCTTTATTGGGTTTAGTCTGCTAGGTTTATAGAATCATGAGAACATGGAGCATTTGATAAGAATGACTAAACATTATCTGTAAAGCTTTCTGGAGAGTGCAAGTGATGTATTAGTAAGGGGCCCATTAACTAAGGGTCAAAGTGAATTTGAAGTGAATTTTCGAATTCAAAAACATCGAATTTCAAAGTAATTTTTGGCTACTTCGACCATCGAATAGGCCAAAATTCAGTTTGAATTGAAAAAACTTTGAATATTCGATCATTCGAAATTCGAAGAACTGTTTCTTTAAAAACTTCGACTTCAACCACCTTAAACCTGCTGAATTTCTATGTTAGCCTATGGGGCCCTCCTAGAACCTGTAGCCAGTATTTGGTTAAGTTTTTAGAAGTCAAAGTTTTTTGTTTTTTGAATTCGATCGAAAACAGCTAACTCAAAAAAAAACTTTGACTATTGAATTTCTACAATTCGATGGTCGATTTTCAAAATTTTACCACTTCGAAATTCGACCCTTAGTAAATGTGCCCTTAATGTTTATAATGATATATAATAATGAAACATATACACATATTACTATTCGAAGTTGGAACATTTTCTGTTTCTCATTCAACTGGCACCAAGGGATGTGCTGACCCTCTGTTATATTTAGAACAGCGCACAGGGTTTATTGCATTCCCCTTTCTTTGGCAGTCATTGCTTTCCAGATGTTCTGTCTCACACAAGGTGCACATGCTACATTTATGTGATGGCTAGTATTATGGTTTCATTTCCAGTGTCAGTACAGTCGGCAGAGAATGAAAAAAAGAAAGAAAGGAATAGAGAGAAAGAGAGTGATAGAAAGAAATAAAGAAAAGAAAGAGAAAAAGACAGAGAGAAAGAAAGAAAGAAAGAAAGAAAGAAAGAAAGAAAGAAAGAAAGAAAGAAAGAAAGAAAGAGAAAGAAAGAGAGAAAGAAAGAAAGGGACAGAGAGATAGAAAGAGAGGGATAGAACAAAAAGAAAGAGAAAGAAAGAAACACATGGGTAGAAAGAATTAAAGGGATAGAGAGAGAGAGAGAGAGAAAGAAAGAGAGAGAGAGAGAAAGAAAGAAAGAAAGAAAGAAAGAGAGAAAGAAAGAAAGAAAGAAAAAGAAAGAGAGACAAGGAAAGAAAGATGCACAATGTGATGGCTAGAATTCTGGTTTCATTGCAGACTTTCTCATGTTATTTTTAATTTTACATCAAAAGACATGGGCTTTCTGAGCACTGTGTCTCACAGCCAGCAGAGAAAAAAAGAAAGAAAGAAAGGGATAGAGAGAAAGAGAGTGATAGAAAGAAATAAAGAAAGAATGAGATAAAGAAAGAAAGGGATAGAGAGAAATAAAGAGAAGAAAGAAATTAGTAGAGAGAGAGACAAAGAAAGAAAGAGAGAAAGAAAGAAAGAAAAAGAGAGAAAGAAAGAAAGAGAATGAAAGAAAGGAAAGAAGAAAGAGAGAAAAAGAAAGAAAGAAAGGAAGAAAGAAAGAGAAAAAGAAAGAAAGAAAGACATGGGTAGAAAGAATTAAAGAGGTATAGAGAGAGAAAGAGAGGTATAGAAAGAGAGAAAGGAATGGATAGAGACAGAGGGATAGAAAGAAAAAAAGATAGAAAGAGAGAAAGAGAGACAAAGAGTATAGAGAGAGACAAAGAGAGTAGAGAGAGACAAAGAATGGGGAAAGGAAGACAGAAGGAAAGAAAGATAGACACGGGTAGAGAGAAAGAAAGGTACATAAAGAGAAAGAGAGGGAAAGAAAGAAAGAAAGAAAGAAAGAAAGAGACAAAAATATAGAAAGAAAGAATGAAAGAAAAAGGGATAGAAAGAAAAAGGAAAAGAAAGAAAGGGATAGGGAGAGAGAGAAAGAGAAGGATAGAAAGAAATAAAAAACAAAGAAAGAAAGAAAAGAAAGAGAAAGAAAGACAACGAAAGAAAGAAAGGAAGAAAGAAAGAAAGAAAGTGAAAAAGAAAGAAAGAAAGAAAGAAAGAGAAAGGGATAGAGAGAAATGAGTAGAGAGAGAGAAAGAAAGGGGTAGAAATAAGAAAAAGAAACAATGAAAAAGAAAGAGAGAAAAAACAGAAAGAGAAAGAAAGACATGGGTAGAAAGACAGGGATAGAGAGAGAAAGAGAGGAATAGAAAAGAAAGAAAGAAAAAGAGATAAAAAAGAAAGAAAGAAAGAAAGAAAGAAAGAAAGAAAGAAAGAAGAAAAAAGAAGAAAGAAAGAAAGAAAGAAAGAAGAAAGAAAGAAAGAAAAAGAAAGAAAGAAAGAAAAATGAAATAAGAAAAAAGAAAGAAAGACATGGGTAGAGAGAAAGAAAGAAAGAACAAGAGGAAAAAACAATGAAAAAGAAGAAAGAGAGGAATAGAAAAAAAGATAGAAAGAAAGGTGGATAGAAAGAGAAAGAGAGACATAAACAGAAAAAAAGAGAGAAAGAAAGAGAAAGAAAGAAAGAGGGATATATATAGAGAAAGAAAGGGATAGAAAGAAAGAAAGAAAAGGGAAATAAGAAAAAAAAGAAAGAAAGAAAGACATGGGTAGAGAGAAATAAAGGTATAGAGAGATAAAGAGAGGGAAAGAAAGAAAGAGAAAGAAAGAAAGAAAGAAAGAAAGAGAGAGAGAAAGAAAGAACGAAAGAAAGAACGAAAGGAAAAAGAAAGAAAGGTATAGAAAGAAAAAAAGAGAGGGATAGTAGAAAGAAAGAACATTCTCTTGTAAAAAGCAATCAGAGGATGATGTGTTATGTTTATTTTTGTACAAAGGGATTTGTATAATTTTTAATTAAGAGGGTCCCACCTTTCCCACCTCTTCATTCCCCATCATTTCCCTTCCCTGACTCCTTACTCCTCCACTTCCATCCCAGAGCCAACTCTGCCCCTGCACTACTTTATTCAACATTCTTGTTTTTGATGACAAAGTTCTTGTCTGGGTGGTCTGTAATAAGATGCCATCTCTGTGCAGTTAACCTCACTATTTATAAGGATATCATTTACTGTTCAGTCCATAGGAAAATGGCCAAACTGACAAAAGTAAAGTTTGGGTGAAGAAAAACCAGATATGCGCAAGTTTTGCTGCAAAGGTGCCTTTAATCACCAACATGGCCAAACTGTAGATTGTAGTGAGAATGCACCTTGTAAAATATAAGGATATTACAAGTCACTGAGAAGTTCCATGGCTTTATAAAGGTGCAGGGTTCATGTCACTGTAAGTGTTAAACTACTGGCTTTTTAATAGGAAGTTTAGCTCTTTTATTGCTTCCCCTGCATTAGTGACAGGCCCGGATTTGTGGGCAGGCCAGCCCCGAGTAGCCAATCGTTCCTCAGCTCCAGAGCAAGGGGGCAGTTAATTGGGAGTTAATAGGGAGAGCAGGGGCAGGTTTTGCCACAAGGGTACAATGTCATTTGTATTTGCACCACATGTCTCGCCTCTTGGGGATCAGGGTAAAGGGCAAATGCCCTCCCTGTATTATAGTAAACTGATCCTTGTGTCCCTATAGATTTTGGATTCCAGACAACAGATTTTGTTGGATTAAAAAAAATAGAAGAAATTAAAGAAGCAAAATGTACTTTCAGAAATAACAGCCTGTTAACCTTGTTCTGAGCAGCTAATGGTGCTGACTATTTCCTCTGTAGGCTCCTTTAATGCCTTCAAATCTTCTTCTTCTTCCTCTTAATTGGTCGGCTCTAAGCCTTGCCTTTGTAGACAGATGCACTGCAATTAAAGCTATTGATATTTGCAAACTGATTTACTGGCCGCACAGATGCTTTCCCTGGCACATGAAAGCGGAGGCATAAAACAAGGTAACAAACTGCTCCATGATTTTATTTCAAACTGACAGAACATATAAATCAGTCTAGAGTAGATAATATTGCTGTAATACTCAGTGGGATATGTTTTATCCTCGAGTTATATTATTTCACCTAATATGATCAATAAATTTGGCTTCGGCTCACTTTTAAATTGATCGTCTGCAAATAGTATTTGTGATGATTCTTTATTACACAGTCATTCATATCCCCTCCATGTAGACTCACACATTCTCCCTTACTTGGCACCCTAAATAGGGCTAATATATCATTATAGTGGTGCAAATGCCCCCAAGACTGTCACTGTACTAACAATGACTAGCAATATAAAACGGGCCCTGAACCATAAATATCATTAAAAGATTTGCATATTACATGGTTCCATTGCTCCTAGCATCAAGTCATGTGATGCTAACAGTAATTCTCCATTTGATGCTGGGAGTCACTATGGAATTTGATTCAAATGGCACAGTGACCCCAGCATTAAAATGTACTGTGGCTCCCAGCAACCCCCAAGGTATTGTAATACTGTGACAGTCAACTGTGTTTACCAGTGTCAAGTAAAAAACACATTGTTTTGGGGTCTCCTGATGAAGGGATACACCCCTGAAACTTTACTCATTCGTCCATGCAGAGAGAAGGGAAAGGAAAAAAAGAAAGTGAGAGAATTAAAGAAAGAAAAAATAAGAAAGAGAGAAAGAGAATAAAAGAAAGAGAGAAACAAACACAAAAGAAAGAAAACAAGAGAAGGAAAGAAAGAAAGAAAGAAAGAAAGAAAGAAAGAAAGAAAGAAAGAAAGAAAGAAAGAAAGAAAGAAAGAAAGAAAGAAAGAAAAAGGAATAAAGAAAGAAAGCGAGAGAATGAAAGAAAAAAGAGAAAGACATAGAGAGAGAATGAAAGAAATAAAGAAAGATAGAAAGAAAACGAGAGAATGAAAGAAAAAAAAATAGAGAGAGAGAATGAAAGAAAGTGAGAGAATGAAAGAAAGAAAGCGAGAATGAAAGAAAAAAGAGAAAGACAGAGAGAGAGAGAGAGAGAGAGAGAGAGAATAAAAGAAATAAAGAAAGATAGAAAGAAAACGAGAGAATGAAAGAAAAAAATAAAGAAAGAGAAAGAAAGAGAGATAATGAAAGAAAGAAAGCGAGAGAATGAAAGAAAGAGAAAGAAAGAAAGAAAGAAAAAGAAAAGAAAGAAAGAGAATGAAAGGAAGAGAACAAAACAAACACAAAAGAATGAAAAAGAAAGAGAGAGAGAATGAAAGAATGGCAAGTTATCTGTGAGCCAAAATCCTACTTTTCATACCATACTAGGGGGTTTGTTTCTACTTATACTGCATATTATATTTACTGTAATGTAAGGGATAATGTACCCCCTACTGTAAATTATAACAATATAATAAGTCACTGAGGGGTTCTATGACCATATAAAGGCACAAGGTTGCAGGCTGAATTATACAGGGAACTCTGAGTATCACTCATGTATTATAAGGGATAATGTACCCCCTACTGTAAATGATAAGGATATTAGAAGTCACTGAGGGGTCCTGTGACCATATAAAGGCACAAGGTTGCAGGCTGAGTTATACAGGGAACTCTGAGTATCACTCATGTATTATAAGGGATAATGTACCCCCTACTGTAAATGATAAGGATATTAGAAGTCACCGAGGGGTCCTGTGACCATATAAAGGCACAAGGTTGCAGGCTGAGTTATACCGGGAACTCTGAGTATCACTCATGTATTATAAGGGATAATGTACCCCCTACTGTAAATGATAAGGATATTAGAAGTCACTGAGGGGTTGTTCTGTGACCATATAAAGGCACAAGGCTGCAGGCTGAGTTCTACAGGGAATGCTGAGTATCACTCATGTATTATAAGGGATAATGTACCCCCTACTGTAAATGATAAGGATATTAGAAGTCACTGAGGGGTTGTTCTGTGACCATATAAAGGCACAAGGCTGCAGGCTGAGTTCTACAGGGAACTCTGAGTATCACTCATGTATTATAAGGGATAATGTACCCCCTACTGTAAATGATAAGGATATTAGAAGTCACTGAGGGGTTCTGTGACCAAATAAAGATATATGTATTTCAGAGGTCAGCCATGCAGGTGAATTTATGTTTAGTTATCATATTGCTGTGACCCTAAGCATCCAGAGTGATCGGGACCTGAGGCTTTCCAGATAATGGATCTTTGCATCATTTGGATCTTCATACCTTAAGGGGCAGATTTATCAAGGGTCGAATTTCGTAGATAAAAATACTTCGAAATTTGACCATCGAATTGAAATACTTCGAATATCGAAGTCGAAATTTTTTTCATCTAATTTTAGTATCCTGCCTTCGAAGTAAAGTCATTCGATCGAACGATTAAATCCTTTGAATCAACGATTCAAAGGATTTCAGCGATCGATCAAACGATTTTACTTCGACTTCCAAAAACGTAGAAAAATGCTCTAGAAGATCCCCATAGGCTAACAAAGCACTTCGGCAGGTTCAATTTGGCGAAGTATTGAAGTCTAGTTTTTTTAAAGAGACGGTACTTTGATTATCAAATATTCTAACGATTTTACTTCGAGTCGAAGTCGTAGTATACTATTAGATGGTCGAAGTATCCAAAATATTACTTTGAATTTCGAATTTTTTTACTTCGAAAATTCCCTCGAATTCACTTCGACCCTTGATAAATCTGCTCCCTGGTCTACTAGAAAATCATGTCAATATTAAATAAACCCAATAGGCTGGTTTTGCTTCCAATAAGGATTAATTATATCTTAGTTGGGATCAAGTATAAGGTTTATTATTACAGAGCAAAGGGAAATTATTTTTAAAAATTTGGATTATTTGGATAAAATGAAGACTATAGGAGACAACCTTTCCATAATTTGGAGCTATCTGGACAATGGGTTTCCGGATAATGGATCCCATACCTGTATCTGCTCACTGCAGTTTTTGAGGTTTCTTTGAGATATATTTGGTTATTTGAATAACTCAGTTTATATAAATTGGGCTGTTTTACACAATCCAACCCATCTGCAAACGTTACCTCACCCTTCGACTCAGCAAAGATTTCCTGTGATCCCAAATGATTGGTGATTTATATAAATATATGCTGTATAATATAAAGAAAAAAACCTCACCCCATTTATCCATAAACTGGAGCCAAACATCTGGTCTGGAACCTTTCCACTCTGTGCATTTTATCTATAGCACCTACTGTTCCTTTGGAGTTCCAAGTTTCGGAGGTTGACTACTCCTATGAGAGGATTAATAACTTGGCTGCAACCCAGAAACCAGAAGCAGGAGTCCGAGTGGGACTGAAACTTTAGTCGGACAAGTTTAGGGTTGACAGAAGGTCTGGAGCAAAGGAGGTCAAGCGGCAGTGAGTAGAGAAGCAGAAAAGGTAAGTCTGGCACAGCTCTAACTATTTTGTGTGCTCAGAAACCTTACATTGTTGATGCTCTGGTTTGTTGGTATTTTTGGTAAGGTTTATTGAAATCTTTGGACATTGTTTCTATGTAACCCCAAAGTATTATAATAATTAGTAATTATATCGTTCAACAGACACATGACCAGTAAAAAGGTTCATCAGAGGGGTATGGGCTCCCTTGGGAGATTAATGCATATAGAAAAAAGAACGTACAGTTATAGAACCTGTTATCCAGAATTCTCAGGACCTGGGGTTTTCTGGATAACAAATCTTCATACCTTAAACGGGGTGTAAAGTCAAAAATTAAAATCCCCCTTTGCCCGTGGGGAACCGGTTTTCATTTGCACTTCAGTTTAAAGTTGAGCGCAGTCTGTTCCCCCTCATACCTGCTCTTTCAGCTGCAAGCAAAACCTTCACGGCCTGTCGCCGTCTCTGCTGTTTGACCCACCTGTCTCTTCTGCTGTTCCCGTCTGCCTACCAATGAAAAACGAGTAGCCAGTCAAGTGTCGGTGGGAGTGGCGGTGACGTTCTGCAAAAAAGACTGCCTACTCGTTCTTAATTGGTAGGTGGGCGGGAACAGCAGAAGAGACAGGCGGGTCAAACAGCAGAGACGGTGGCTGTCTGTGAAGGTTTTGCTTGCAGCTGAAAGAGCAGGTATGTGGGGGAACAAACTGCACTCAACTTTAAACTGAAGCGTAAATGAAAACCACTAATAAAAAAGAATTGATTGCAATTAGAAAAAAGCTTATATCGGTTCCCCAAGGGCAAAGGGGGATTTTAAATTTTGACTTTACATCCCCTTTATGTCTACTAGAAAATCCTGTAAACATTAAATAAACCCAATAGACTGGTTTTTCTTCCAATAAGGTTTAATTATACCTAAGTTTGGGTCAAGTACAAGTTACTGTTTTATTATTACTAGGGATGCACCGATTCTACTATTTTGGGATTCGGGAAAATCCCGAATCCTTTGTGAAAGATTTGGTCAAATACCTTATCCTAGGGTACAAAAAACTTTGAAATTCAACCATCTAATTAAAAAACTTCGAATTCGAAGTTTTTTCAGCAAATTTGGCAATCCTGCGGTCGGAAAAAAATCGTTCGATCGAATGATTAAATCGTTCGATCGAATGATTAAATCGTTTGAATTTAGCGATTTTTATTCGATGTGTAAAGACTTTGGTGCCGATGCATCAAGGGTCGAATATCGAGGGTTAATTAACCCTCGATATTTGACTGGGGAATGAAAATCCTTTGACTTCGAATATCGAAGTCGCGGGATTTTGTGCAAAAAATTAGATCGAAGGAATAATCCATCAATCAAACGATTAAATCCTTTGAATAGAAGGATTTTAATCCAACAATCAAAGGATTATCCTTCGACCAAAAAAATTTAGCCAAGCCTATGGGGACCTTCCCCATAGGCTAACATTGAGTTCGGTAGCTTTTAGGTGGCGAACTAGGGGGTCGAAGTTTTTTCTTAAAGAGACAGTACTTCGACTATCGAATGGTCGAATAGTCGAACGATTTTTAGTTCGAATCCTTCGATTCGAAGTCGTAGTCGAAGGTCGAAGTAGCCCATTCGATGGTCGAAGTAGCCCAAAAAACACTTCAAAATTCGAAGTTTTTTTACTTCGAATCCTTCACTTGAGCTTGGTGAATTGGCCCCTTTGTGTAGTAGAAGGTCCCCATAGGCTAACATAGCACTTCGGCAGGTTTAATTTGGCGAAGTATTGAAGTCGAAGTTTTTTTAAAGAGACAGTATTTCGATTATCGAATATTCGAACGATTTTTACTTTGAATCACTTCGAAAATTCACTCGAACCTTAGTAAATCTGCCCCCTAATGTGCATATATAAATAAGGGTCAGGAAGGGCGAAAGAGAACCAGTTAAAATGTTTTAACTTAGTGTCTGTGTGACGGAAGTCATGTGATTTTAAGGATTCGGATTTGGTTCGACCAGGCATAAGGATTTGGCCAAATCTGAAACCTGCTAAAAAAGTCCGAATTCCAAACTTTATCCTGTATTCGTTGCATCCCTAACAAAATAGGTGTGTGTATAAAAATTATCGCAGGCGCCAAAATTAACCACGTCAAAATATTACAGAGAAAGTGGAAATATTTTTTAAACATTTGGATTATTTGGATAAAATTCTGAGCTTTCTGGATAATGGGTTCCTGGATAACAGATATCAGGGTGTCAGTTTAGGGCTTCCTCATCCCTTTTTTTGCCTTTGTCGTACACAGTTTAATTGATGATGCCACTTTGAACATTGTTTTCCTTTCATAAAAAAGGATTATTTTTAAGATTTCACAGCCCATTCATATCCCAAAGCAAATACAGAATAAACAGGAGATGCTGTTCCTGGTGCTTGAATCAAGCCCCTCACATCTATCAAAGTCAACAGGCTTGAAGGTTACACTGATCAAGTAAACCTCATCTCGCTCCCCTATCAGTGCAGTACCAGGAACAAATTGCATTCTCTAGGGACGTTAAGAAGCTTAACTAAGCAAAAGTCTGGAATGAAAACTTCTCAATAAATAATGTACCGACGATTCTCACAGTTGTCTGGAGATGGAGTGGAAAACTGAGGACAAACTGCGATCAGTTATTTGTCTGAACATTGTGACAGCCACCATACATTATGATCTAATAGTGCCATGAACAGCATCCCGCTGTAGAACTTTCATCCAATCAGCGACTGAACGCAGGCTAGCAAGTACTAAGGGCCATTAATTAATACTATGAAGATCTTTTTTTTATTTTTTTTTATTTTATTTATTAATTTCCAGTAATACAAACATTGTACAGGCAAATAATGTTCAAAATTGTTGTATAAAAGGTAGAACAGCACCCATTGAGTAGAGAGACAGGATCTCTGGTGATTTTAAAAAAGGGAGTTCTAATATATAGTCTAGGATACAGGAGCCCCCCCCCCAAAGGCTGCATTAGACCTAACTATCATTCAGAATAAGACTTCCAACTTCTACATGAAGACAGAATGAAGAGAAACAGATACTAAGAGGAGGAGAGTGAAGATAAACTTGATTTTTTTCTGATTCTCTCAGATTCACTTACATCTGGTATGGTGCCTATGGATTGGAGAAAAGCTGATGTTATTCCAATATTTAAAAAGGGTTTACGATCTCAGTCTGGCAATTATAGGCCAGTAAGTTTGACATTGGTGGTGGACAAATTATTTCAAGGCTTGTTAAGCGATCACATTCAAAATGTTGTCCTAGTGAATGGCATTATGAGCAGCAATCAGCATGGCTTTATGAAGGATAGGTCATGTCAGACACATTTGATTGCTTTTTATGACGAGGTAAGTAAGATGCTGGACAGTGGGGGGGAGAAGATGTGATCTATTTGGATTTTGCCATTTGATACCGTGCCCCACAAACGACTGCTTTCTAAACTAAGGTCTGTTGGGCTTAATGAAGTCATTTGCACATGGATAGGAAACTGGCTACAGGATCGGGTACAGAGGGTGGTTGTTAATGGGACATTCTCTACTTGGAGTAAGGTTCTTAGTGGGGTCCCCCAGGGCTCAGTATTGGGTCCACTTTTATTTAACTTGTTCATTAATGACTTAGGGGAGGGTGTTGTACATAATGTATCAGTGTTTGCAGATGAAACTATCCAGCCCAATTAATTCCATCCAGGATGTGGCATCCTTGCAACAGGATCTTGACAAACTGACAATCTGGGCAGCTAAGTGGCAAATGAGATTCAATGTTGATAAATGTAAAGTCATGCACCTGGGATGTAAAAATATCCACTTATACCCTTAATGGGACTGCACTAGGCAAATCCATAATGGAAAAGGACCTTGGAGTCCTTGTAGATGATAAACTTGGCTGTAGCAAGCAATGCCAGTCAGCAGCATCAAGGGCAAATAAGGTCTTGAGCTGTATTAAAAGGGGCATAGAGTCACGGGAGGAGGGGGTCATTCCACCACTGTATAGAGCACTGGTAAGGCCCCATCTAGAATATGCCGTACAGTTTTGGTCTCCATCACTCAAAAAGGACATTATTGTATTAGAGAGGGTGCAGAGAAGGGCAACTAAACTGGTAAAAGGTATTGAAAATCTTAGCTATGAGGAAAGACTGGCCAAATTGGGGATGTTCACGCTGGAGAAGAGGCGCTTAAGGGGTGATATGATAACTATGTATAAATATATAAGGGGATCATATAATAATCTCTCTAATGCTTTATTTACCAGTAGGTCTTTCCAGCTGACACAAGGTCACCCATTCCGATTAGAAGAAAAGCGGTTCCGCCTAAATATTGGGAAGGGGTTTGTTACAGTGAGAGCTGTGAAGATGTGGAATTGTCTCCCTGAATCAGTTGTACAGGCTGATACATTAGATAGCTTTAAGAAGGGGTTGGAAGGCTTTTTAGCAAGTAAGGGAATACAGGGTTATGGGAGATAGCTCATAGTACAAGTTGATCCAGGGACTGGTCCCATTGCCATTTTGGAGTCAGGAAGGAATTTTTTCCCCTCTGAGGCAAATTGGTGAGACTTCAGATGGGGTTTTTTTGCCTTCCTCTGGATCAACTGGCAGATAGGCAGGTTAAAAAAAAGTAAAAAGGTTGAACTTGATGGACGTGTGTCTTTTTTTAACCTAACTTACTTTGTTACTATGATTATTTCAGAAAGGGATCAGAATTTGTAATTAATTATATTTAGAAAGCTATTTTAGTATGATGGAGCACAAATTACATTTTCGTTTTCGTGATAGTTCCTCTTTAATTTATCCTTTCAGGTTATATTTACCCTAGAGTTAATATACAGCAGCACTCCCTTTCTTTAACTTTAGGCATATTGTTTGTTTCTTTAAAGGGTTTTTTTTACCTGTGAAACAGGGATATTGTTTTTTACCGAAAGCTGTAAAAAATGCCTTTTTGGAACTTTGGTTGGTCTTTGTTTTTTGTTTGTCAGCAGTTGTGACATTCCTGTGTCTCTTATCACAGAGCCATCTTTGATTGAGTTGGCAACGGATGGAGTAAGTTAAAAAGTGCTGTTCCTTGAGTCTGATGTTCATCTTGAATTTGAGTGGCAATGTTCTTTGCCCACAATTCGAATCATCTTTCTCTGGAATCTTGTATCAATTTTGCTCTTGGGTCTACATCCAAGGCCATGAGCCATGAGTTTCTGTCCAGAAACTCGTTATACAGAAAGTTCAGAATTATGGAAAGGCCATCTCCCATAGACTCCATTTTATCCAAATAATCCACATTTTAAAAAACGATTTCCTTTTTCTCTGTAATAATAAAACTGTAGCTTGTACATGATCCCAACTAAGATATAATTAATCCTTATTGGAAGCAAGACCAGCCTGTTGGGTTTATTTAATGTTTGCATGGTTTTCTAGTAGACTTAAGGTATAAAGATCCAAATTACTGAAAGGTCTAGAGCATTGTGGATAAAATTTCCCATACCTGTAACAGAACACAGGAACATTGAGGTCTCTGAAGATGAGCCATGAGATTGCCCATACTATCCAATAATTCTGTGTCTCGCCTACTTGGACAGTTATTTGCTTTTCTTTGTTTTCTTCATGGATAACCCAGACTGGCTAAATGTGTATTTCTTATACTGCAGGTACCATTAACTGATCTCAGGTAATTTTACTTTACACATTAAAGGAGAATTACCTGCTTAAAATCCAACTGTTTCTTACAACATTAATTTTGTCCAGTCAATTTTAGGATTTTTGTGTAAATAAGACAATATTTATTTTTTTCCATAATTTTTTGTGCTTCTCCACTGCAAACAAAATAAATACATATCAACAATTTATTTGCAGAATAGGTGCATTATGCCAATATTCCTGGACTTTGTACTTGTTCCTATATTACAATAGTTCTACTTTTCATGAAAACTTGATCAACCTTTCATTAAAGTTTGGTCAACAGATCCCCATTTCTAAACGTTTCATGACATTTGGTCAACAGATCCCCCAATTCCCACACTTTTCATGACATTTGATTAACAGATCCTCAATTCCCATACTTTTCATGAAATGTTGTTAAAAGATCCCCAATTCCCATACTTTTTTACCTTTCCAAAAATACTTACATAATAATGCAGATTATTCTATAACAGTAAAAAAACAGAAAAGTTATAAACAAAGTATATTGTCTTTGCGACATTTGCACTAAGTATTAAATGACAAACTGATGACTTGAGCTTGACTTCAGGATGTGACTCCATCCCCAGATGACTTTAATTGAGAATGAAATTTCAAAGATTAACGTAAGAACAGAAAAGCTGCCACAAATAAAAAGTAAGTTTTCTGCTTCTTTAGGCATAAAATTACCCATTGCTGTTTTGAGACTGAGAATATTACAGTCTCCAATATCTCAAACAATCACATTCCACTTCCGATATCCTGAAACATTGTTTGTGTGAGCAATTTAAATATTATGTAATTATTATTTTAGCACACAGCTGCATTTAACTTTGGATTGGGAACTATTATTGTGTTATTTTAATGTTGTTGTTTGGCTTAGAATCCAAAACCCAATGTTTGTTTTCCAGTCGCTTGTTCTTTTTATTTTCCCCATGCTAAAAGTAACTGGATTCCTGGAATAGTTTTTCCATGACAAATAGAGGATAGCTTTAAAAGTTTCAAGACATTTCTAAATCTCAAGCACGATTAAATATTGCCTGCAGTTCACACTGAGTTATGTCCTAGAAGACCAACACCAACTGTAACAAACACATGTAGCATAAATAAAAGTCATAATAAGAACATTAATTGCAATGCCTTCCTTATAGGGTCTTCCTAACCAGGAGGAGTGAAACTAGTTTTGCTATGACAATATTGTTCTCAACTGAGAAGTTAAAATGCTAAGGCAGTGATCCCCAACCAGATGCTCATATGCAACATGTTATTCTCTGACCCCTTGAATGTTGCTCCCCATGGCCTAAAAGCAGGTGCTTTTTTTTCAATTACTGGCTTGTAAGCATAAGTTTTGGTTGCATAAAAAACAGATGTACTACCAAAATGAGCCTCCTGTAGGCTACCAGTCCATATAGGGGCTACCAAATGGCTGATCTCAGCCCTTATTCAGCACCGCCAGGAATATTTTTCATGCTTCTGTTGCTCCTTTTAAATATGAATGTTGCTCACAGGTAAAAATGGTTGGGGGACTAGTGATTGGTAATTTTGTCCCGATTCGCTGCCCCGAAAATTCACGAAATGGTGAAAATTTTTGAGAAACCTGAATCTTGATATCGGCGTCAATTCCGGTCATCAAAATCGACGCAGGCGACAATTCCGACGCCGGCGACAATTCCGACGTGCATTAAAGTTAATGGGCGTGCTTTAATCGTCGCCAGCATCGGAATTGTTGCCATCAAAATACTTTGATGCCAGGGAATTTCCTCTGCGATTTCGCAAATTTATTTGCCATTGGCAAAACGCGGGAATTCGCCCATCACTATTGGGGACCCCTGGGCAAAGGTCTGGATCTGGATAGAAAGGGATGGGGATATGTTAGGATCTTGGTGCTTCACCTATTATTTATTATTATTAACATGTATTTATATAGCACCAACTTATTACGTAGCACTGTAAAGTAAATGTGATTATACAACTAAATCACATGAATTCTATACATAGAACATATGGAGTAACAAACATCACAATCAATACAGGTACAAAAAGGTGAGGAAGGCCCTATGCATAGGCATACAGTCTAAAGGGAAGGGAGTAATACACAAGGTGTGGGAGTGGGCAAGATCGAAGTAAGTGGGTGAGAAATGTGGTGTTGTATGTGGTGTTGTGTTTGGTAGTTAAGCAGAGTGAGGGTTGGCTTCTCAAAAGAAGTGCGTTTTCAGAGATTTCTTGAAAGCAGAAAGGTTGGGAGAAAGTCAGACAGACCGTGGGAGAGCGTTCCAGAGGAGGGGTGCAGCCCTTACAAAGTCTTGAATGCGAGCATGTGAGGAGGTAATGAGAGAAGAGTTGAGTAGCAGGTCAGTAGAGGAGCATAGTAAGCGGTTGGGTGAGTATATAGAGATGAGTTCAGAGATGTAGGGTTGGGCAGAGTTATGAAGTGCTTTGAAAAACAGTGTCATTAATTTGAATTTGATTCTGAAAGGTAACGGAAGCCAGTGCAGGGATTGACAGAATGGCGAGGCAGAGGAGGAGCGGTTGCTGAGGTGTGTGAGCCTCGCAGCAGTGTTCATTATGGACTGGAGAGGTGACAGTCTCTGGAGGGGAAGGCCAATTAAAAGAGAGTTACAGTAGTCTAGACGTAATATGATGAGAGAGTGAATAAGAATTTTGGCAGCGTCTTGGGTGATAAATGATCGTATTTTGGATATGTTCCTTAGGTGGAAGTGACATGATTTAATAAGTGACTGTATATGAGGAGTGAATGACAGGGCACAATCTAGGATAACCCCAAGGCACCGGGCCTGGGGAGAGGGGGTGATAGTGGAATTGTTAACTATGATGGATACTTTCGGGATGTTACTGGTGTTAGTTAGTGAACCATTTCAGTTTCAGAGAGGTTTAATTTAAGGTAGCATTGCAACATCCAGGTAGAGATAGTGGACAGGCAGGAGGAGACATGAGTTAGGAGTTCTGGGTTGAGATCAGGAGATGAGAGATAGATCTGAGTATCTTCAGCATAGAGGTGGTAGTGGAAACCATATGAGTTGATTAATTTGCCGAGGGAGAAAGTATAGAGGGAAAATAGTAATGGTCTCAGGACTGAGCCTTGAGGAACCCCAACAGAAAGAGGTAGGGGAGAAGATGCTACTCCATTGTAGGAGACACTGAAGGAACGATTGGTGATGTAAGAAGAGAACCAGGACAGGGCTGTGTCACGTAGGCCAAGCGAATGGAGGGACTGGAGGAGGAGAGGGTGATCTACAGTGTTAAATGCGGCTGAGAGATCAGTAGCAGTATTAGTAGTGAGAAATGATTGTTGGCTTTAGCAGTTAAAAGGTCATTAGTTAGTCAAGTCAGGGCAGTTTCCGGGAAGTGTTGTGGCTTAAACCAAATTGTAGGGGGTCCAGCAGGTTATTGTCAGAGAGGAATGAGGTTAGTCGGTTGTATACTAGGCACTCAAGTAGTTTAGAGATGAAAGGTAGCAGAGAGATAGGTCAGAGGTTGTCAAGATTGGAGGGATCAAGAGAGAGTTTTTTCAGAATGGTGACAAGAGCATGTTTTATTTGAGAAGGAAATAGCCCAGTTGAAAGCGAAAGATTAAATAGGTGAGTTAAGGCTTTGATTAGACAAGGATTGGTATTGCGGAGAAGTTTTGAGGGAATTGGATCAAGCGGGCAGGTGGTAAGGTGAGAAGAGGTCAAAAGCTTTGAGACTTCCTCATCAGTGACAGGGGTGAAGGAGCACAGGAGTGACTGGGGAGTGTGGATGGAGGGTAGTGGAAGTCTAGGGGGGTTGAGTAGTGTAATGTCCCTTCTGATAGTATCAATTTTGTTTTTGAAGTGCTAAGCAATAACTTGAGCAGAGACAGATGTGCATGGAGGGGGTGGAGAAGGGGAAAGGAGAGTGTTAAAGGTGGAGAAAAGTTGTGCTGGTTTTTTAGAAAGGGAGTTAATGAGTGAAGTAAAGTATGTTTGTTTGGCTTGGAAGAGGCTGGTGTTAAAGGAGTGCAGGGCAGATTTGTAGCTCCAAAAGTCTGATTCTGAACGGGATTTGCGCCAGCAACGCTCAAGTGCACGTGAATGTCTTTGGAGCGCTTTTGTATGAGCAGTATGCTAAGGTTGAAGTGGTTTGGGTCTAGCGCGTTTAGTTTTTAGAGGAGCAAGCTCATTTAGGGCAGTGGTGAGAGTACTATAGTAGACAGAGGTAGCCACATTAGGACAAGAGATGGCTGAGATATTAGAGTGAAGAGATATGTTAGGATCTTGGTGCTTGACCTAAGAGTCAGGTAGAAATTTTGAGGGTCAAAAAACTAAGTCAGGCCTTACTTCTGGATGTATCCAGTGAGATCAGGACCTCATTAATGAGATAGGAGCCAGTGATAGGTTATACTGCTAGGGTGTATTCATTGAATACTGTAAATGCTGTTTAGTGGGGTTAGTACTCTCCAGGTGATACTTGCCTAGTTTAGAGACCACAGTGGAAATGGACCCAAGTTCAATCTCTTTTCTCTGGATGGCATTAATTGCAAGCACCCTAACTGCGTCTAAGGTGGAGCAAGAGCCCACCACATAGCAATCCCTCCCCTTTAATCAACTAGGGATCAGGCCAGCCCATAAAAGTCTCAAACAAAAGGGAAAATGCCTCCCTTCTACAGGTCACTGGCCAACCCTATGAGTGGCATCAGTTATTTTTGCAGAAAAGTAGTGACCGCAAAACTGTGATGAACCTCCTGCCATGACTTTGGCCTGAAAGTGATTATGGCACATACAGTATTGAATCCAAAGAACATGTTGGCCCTTACCTGTAGGGAGCAGTATAGCGATGTGAAGTTCAGGCCAATGATCCCATTGATCCCATAGTACCAGATGAGATACAGTAAGTAGCCCATGCAGTACTTGCTCACCAGTGTTATGGCTTATCCTGTAGGTCC
This sequence comes from Xenopus laevis, assembly GCF_017654675.1. Classification (NCBI taxonomy): domain Eukaryota; kingdom Metazoa; phylum Chordata; class Amphibia; order Anura; family Pipidae; genus Xenopus; species Xenopus laevis. The sequence goes on from NC_054373.1 coordinate 169,367,612, forward strand.
CTACACTGATCATTAAATAAAAGACCACATAATCAATGTTTTTCTAATACTGTTTGTACATCCCAGTATCGATTCAAACAACTAAAATTGTGTTACAAATGCACACAGTGTGATAGCTCAGGCTATGGCAGGTGACTGTCTTTGCACCCATTTGCCAAGCTGCTGCCTAAGCCAAATTCAAACAAAATAGCTCAAAATAACCAGAAGGGATCCATTAAACAGCTTGCTAACCTTAGCAAATGCTCATGCAAAAACTTCTATATGTTGTCCCCAGTGGGCAGTTCATTTGGCTACATAGCAAACTCATTATACTGTCGTTGACAAAAAACGAAAGTCAGGAAAAGAATATTCTGCACGAATGGTTTGTAAACAGCAATTTTATGCCGTTGTAGCAGACTGTTCTGAGCCCGGCAACCTCAGCAATTTCAGGAACTTTCTATCCAACTTTGGAAACAGTTGTTGTTTGAAGATATTGGTCCTAATATCACAATAACTACTAAAATAACATAAGGCTGGAAACTGGCAATATATATTTTTAGAAGTGTTTCTACTTGTTTAGGGTTTGGTATTTGTCTGAAACATTGACATAAGGAGAATTATAACAAAGGGGTAATTTACTATGACCCCATGGAGATGTGCAAGACTACTAAGGGGCACAATAGCGAGACCCTTTGTGGAAATGGAGAAAATGGGATCATAGATGAACTGAAAGTCCGGGTGCACCCTGCCTTCTTCCCTAGATGAATTGATGCTGCCGCCATGACTACAGCAATGCCTGTCTTTGGGTGGGTAAGCGTGGCACCTGCCCCATGGAAAGCAGTAAGGGCAGGGCTGACTGTGTCTACTGACCTGCACTCTTCAACTTGCACCTCATACTACTACTGAATGACCCCTCACTTCTGACCATGGTCCCTGTCTTTAACAGGCAGTAAGCATAGGGACCTGATGTGTCCTGCATTCACCACCACTCTCTAATGTATGTGTCTGAATGGACGTTCAAGTTAGGGGACAGAAAGGGGTCAGGTATGGAGATGCCTCCATGCCCATCATGAATACAGAGCTTCATGAATACAGAGCTTCAGAAAGTAGACAGTGCTGTAGTCATGGGGTCAGCCATAGATGAGCTTTCCAAAATGGAGCACAAAGACCTGCGGCAATATGTCTTGGTAGGGAATCAGGGTGCATTTTGTTTGCACTTTGTACCCTTCCATCCAGTCCATAAATGACCCCATAAGAAAAGAAATACTTTACTCCCGAACTTGTGTTTTTTTCATTGACAGCCTTTTGGGCTTGATGGCGTAAACGCGTGCTTTGATTGGAAAGGACCCCATGGCCCACAATGGTTTGCATAGAAATGAAATCACTGTCTGTATGGAAAAGCTTGTTAATTCTGTTGGAAATGTAATAAGATATAGCCAGGCATTAATGGATATTAGGAATGCAGACAGTGAATCAAAAGTATTTTACCTCCCTGGCTCACAAAGCCTTAATTTGTTGGTGCTGATCCTAATGTCAGAGGCAGATGTTATAGACTGGAGATAGCTCACAGTATGTTTAAAATTCATGCAATAATCGAGCCGACTTTTACTAAATCACAGTAATATGTATCTCTGCTTGCTTATCAATGGATCTGTTTTATTTAACGCATTGCCAGGGAATTAGGCTGTTTACTTGCTCGGAACTGCGGGTCAGAGGGATTTTTGTGACTGTACATTGTGTCTTCCTTTATAATGCCAAATGCTGATGCAATATTGCACATGGAATACAATATATACATTTAGAAGGAGAAGTGATGAATCCTAATCGTTCCCTGTATTTGGTTGTGAATGGCAAATGATTCATTTAATGTAAAATTACAAAAGTAATCACAGTAGTACAGAGAATTTCAATAAGAAGAGCAGAACATATAAGCAAGGATATAAATGCAGAGTTGGACTGGCCCACTGGGATTCCAGGGAAACTCCCCGTTGGTCATGGTGTGAGTGGGCTCTCCTGCTTCTTTTCATTTGGCCTATTGTATGGTCAATGAGGAACAATAAGGCTAAATAGATGAAATAATTGATTATAGTATTTAAAAATAAGACATCACAGCAGAAGAAGAAAGTTCAGTGATAAGAAAGGGAAATATAGTTTGGAAATTGGGCCAATGGTTTAAGGTGGGGGTCCCCTACCTTTTTTTCCCTGAGCCACACTCAAATGTAAAAAGAGTTAGTGAGCAACACAAGCATGAAAACATTCCTGGAGGTGCTAATAAGGGTTGTGATTTGCTATTTGGTAGCACCATGTGGGCTGGCAATCCAAAGGGGGCTCTTTTTTGCCGTATATCTGATTTTTTTGCAACCAAAACTTGTCTCCAAGCCTGGAATTGAAAAATAAGCACCTGATTGGAGGCCACTGGGAGAAACATCCAAGGAGTTGGTGAGTAACATGTTGCTCACAAGCCACTGGTTCGGGGTTAACTGGTCTAAGGTATTTTGGTGGTCCCTGGCATGCCACTTTAAAACTGAATATTTGTCTTACAGTAGAACCTGTTTAGGGCTGATTTGGACACGAAATTGGCAGGTGCTGGCCCATTTGCATGACTTGAATTTTAAATGGCAGTTTGCACTACTACTTTTGAAGCCTATTTTACCTGCCACAGAGTAGCAACATATCCCTTCTCCTCTTTGATTTTTTGTTTTTAAAATATTGGGTTCTAAAGATAGTCAAGCCTGGAAAAACTAAACTCACATTTCAAAACCAGGCATCAGAAGTCACACTGCAGGAGCTCGCATGATAAATATGCACAAGCCAAGGTGGCAGGGGAGAGGTCAACCTCAGAACTTGCCAACAAGTCTACCAGTGGTCTATAATGAGCCTAGGTGATGGATCAAAGTTAACTTGTTAATGTTTCTTCATGATGTACAGCAGCTGAAAGAGTTTACCAGACAGAGCACTTGCAGGATACACTGGGGAATATTTTTCAAAAGGGAAAAATACATTTCACCCTTTTACAAATATGCCCTTCAACCAAGCCCTTTTGGAGAAAATTCTACACTTTTGCGAGTCAAAAGTCTTCAGGATTACAGATATCTAAGACAAAACATATACAGTGTAATAGGGAGTATATTCTGGTACCTTATAAATAGAAATGCAGGGCTCCCATATTTGACCATATGATGAAGTTTTTCACATCTTGCACCTACAAGTGCTCTGTGGGTTCCTGATGCTGGTTGTAGCCATAATAGATAACTGCATATACATTAACTTGTTGCGGTTATTCAATTTAACAGCAGTGTAGAAAGAGAATACTTTCATTCTACACCATATACTTGCTGCCTTCTATTATTAATTCTGGGCTTCATAGATTTATAGTTCCCATCAAGCCATTTCTGCTTCTAAGTATCAAGAAAACACATGATGGCAGAGGAAAAAGAAGAAAGGAAGAAAGATGTGTCAGTTTCCAATTTTCGAGCACAGTGCCAGATTTATTTCTGACAACGTAGATTTAAAGGTGTCTGTAGTCCTGTCGCCATGGTAAATGTAAAGGCTGGATATACACGGGGCTTGTCTGTTGATTATGGAAACTGCTTTCCACTGCTATGATATTATATTGCTCTAGCAATACTTTTCTTTTATTAATAACCTTCATTATGAGAGCCTATAACATCTTTGGAAGCTGTGGGTTTTATGTAAAAAGAGGTTGCTGCAATATTTCAGTATATCATGGATTCAGGCTATACATGATCTTGACAAACTGGCAATCTGGGCAGCTAAGTGGCAAATGAGATTCAGTGTTGATAAATGTAAAGTCATGCACCTGGGATGTAAAAATATCCACTTATACCCTTAATGGGACTGCACTAGGCAAATCCATTATGGAAAAGGACCTTGGAGTCCTTGTAGATGATAAACTACAAGCAATGCCAGTCAGCAGAATCAAGGGCAAATAAGGTCTTGAGTTGTATTAAAAGTGGCATAGAGTCACAGGAGGAGGGGGTCATTCTTCCACTGTATAGAGCACTTGTAAGGCCCCATCTATAATATGCCGTACAGTTTTGGTCTCCATCACTCAAACAGGACATTATTGTATTAGAGAGGGTACAGAGAAGGGCAACTAAGCTGGTAAAAGGTATGGAAAATCTTAGCTATGAGGATAGACTGGCCAAATTGGGGATGTTCACATTGGAGAAGAGGCGCTTAAGGGGTGATATGATAACTATGTATAAATGTATAAGTGGATCATATAATAATCTTTCTTATGCTTTATTTACCATTAAGTCTTTCCAGCTGACACAAGGTCACCCATTCCGATAGGAAGAAAAGAGGTTCCTACTAAATATTGGGAAGGGGTTTGCAACAGTGAGAGCTGTGAAGATGTGGAATTGTCTCCCTGAATCAGTGGTACAGGCTGATACATTATATAGCTTTAAGAAGGGGTTGGATGGTGTTTAGCAAGTGAGGGAATACAGGGTTATGGGAGATAGCTCATAGTCCAAATTGATCCAGGGACTAGTCCGATTGCCATTTTGGAGTCAGGAAGGAATTTTTCCCCCTCTAAGGCAAATTGGAGAGGCTTCAGATGGGTTTTTTGCCTTCCTCTGGATCAACTGGCAGATAGGTAGTTAATAAAAAAAAAAAGGGTTGAACTCGATGGACATGTGTCTTTTTTCAACCTTACTTACTATGTTACTATGTTACTATGTTACTATGTATGTATGTATGTATGTATGTATGTATGTATGTGCAGAACTGGGCATGGGTAGAAGGTACTTTAGGGAAGTGTTTCCCAAACTGTGGGGCTGGCCTAGAGCAGTGTTACTATGGATGGCAGTTAGGGTGATATTGGGACAGAATTCCTATTGGTTTTCCAAGATAGATCAGAAAGTCCATCTTGAAGGTCAGTTAAAGTGTGATTTGGGATGTAATATCTTAGACATCCTTGGAACTATCGCTTTCCCTATATCTGTAACCTTGTTATGAGCCAATGGGGGGAACTGAGCAAAGGTTGAACCTCTTAGGGGACTTGATATGAAAAAGTCCCTCAACCACAACCTCCATTGCTCTGCAACAAAGTTTGTGCGTGTTTTTTTGTACCCACTTCCTTTTCTGTCCCAATAACCCAACCTCTGTTATCACAACCTCAGCCCATTCACCTGTCTGGCTCCAGTTACTGGTTAATATCGTTCTTTGACAATCATTGGAAGTTGCGATGCAGCAGAAATTTCAGAGTTCCCTAAAGAGTTTTAGTAAAGTCTGGAACTTGTTGGTTCTTCCTGATCATTTATACAGAATGGTAGTGACTGAAATCTGCCCTTGTTCTAGGGATTCCCCTTGACCAGAAGTTATTTTACTAGCATGGTGCTCTCCAGGGTTTCCTCCCTGTACATACAGACAGGTTTTACTTCTGATAAAACTGACCCTACTTTGTGTGCTAGGGACCTTAGTTTGGGGCAGTGGCCAATGAACAATCTGTGTTAAGTTCTTGAAAGCGTTGGTGCTATATAACCGAATAATAACTACTCTACATGTATGTGTAACACTAGTGGTCTATGCAGTGCTGTGCTCTGTTACCTTTAGACAAAGGACACTGTATGTTTACCTCCACCTGTCCTCAACCCAGTTGGGTGATGGGCAGCTCCCGACATCTCTCAGTGGAGCAGTTGATCAACAGTTATCTCACAGATGTCTTCTCTAACAGTACTTGCTTAGTAGATATAATGACATTCCGAGGATTAGTTATCACTCCAATGTGTCCAATCCCTGAATACCTCCAAGTATTCAATCCCCAAGTTCCTCCAAGTATCCAGTCCCTGAGTACCTCCAAGTATCCAGTCCCCGAGTACCTCCAAGTATCCAATCCTCAGTTTCCTCTAAGCAGCACTTATGTGGGATGTACCTCTATTCCTAAATCAAAACATTTACTAATCCTTCTGCTCTCCTTGTTGGAGCATCAGATGGCTCACTAGCTACCTTGACCCTCTCTCATTCCTAGAGTGAGCCTTAACAAGGTCCAACCTCACACTTACTACTCCTACTGAGGCCTGCCTCCACCACAGGCTCTAAGTTCCATCCACCCCCTCCAGCAGATATCAGAGATCAACCACATAGTGACTTTCTCTTATAAAAGACTAGGGAAGCCTGACACCTCTGGTCAACTACAGAACTGCAAGGTAAACACTTTCACCTGGAAAAGCCACAGCTTTTCCTCCCATCTGCAAAACAAGTCCAGTCCTAAGCTAGAATTAACCCTTTACGAGACATTCAGAACTGAAGGAAACTATTTCACATCGCTTTACAGTGAACATTATAATTATGTGGCAATTATAATTCTAATAGTGTTTCAAAAATAATATTGTATTACAGCTGTATTATACATTCTTCCTGTGTGTTATTCTCATCTGTACCATGTACGGCCACTTTATTACAAGGGTTTATTCTGAAAACTCCTGCATAATTGAGATGCAGCCTCAAATCTTTCTTGATGTGTGTTCCCCTGCAATCCTGCAGAAGCAGCACTATGCGACCACACTTAATAACCCACTTAGGCTGCTACAGTCGGCACAAATGTTTTTTATCTGCCCTGGTGGAAATAGACTATTAAGCACTCAATCAGGTAGAAGTCAATACCTAAACCAATAAATATAACAAATTCGACATTGCGTTTGTACATTTGCATCTGTTTGGGTAATGTTGCATGCTTACACTACTCAAGAATACATTTTGTAAATGAATTGACATTTTGCTTACAGAGCGGGCTGAATAGCACAAATTGAGCAATTGTGCGAATGGGATTTGGTTACGAGTAATGATGCTCCAGCAAATTAGCAGCACACAAACACATCTGAAATAAAACATAGTTTGGGAGGTGTAACATTAACCCTGTGTAGCATAACACTCTTTCCCAGTTAGTTTAGCCCTCTAGTGTTACTTAACCCACTGCGATTGGGCTGTTAGACTTTGGGCTGTTTGACCAGTGTAGGTGCAGCATGGTGTAGGTTTTTTCTGCTGTCCTGACTGCCCAGTCCAACCTTGATTTAGTATCAGGCAATAGGAAGTACTCACACACCCAGCTGGACTGGAACCAGGCAGGAAACCACAGTGATTTAGGATCCCCCTTCAGTGGAAGCCTCTCAGAAATACAAAATATTTCCTTTTCAGCTGTGGTCACTTGGTTGGCATCATCCAGGAGGAATACTAACCCAACACTAATTCTTCTTATCGGAGCGGAGGACTGCTGTTGCTCACTAGCCCTGACTATCTTGCACCCCTGGGGTATACTATAATAAGACCTCGTCTGTTTCTAAGCCTTGTTCATAGAGTTCCTGTCATCCTGACTAGTGTTGATTGCCTTTGGGCTTTTTCTTGGACTCCTGTACTCAGGCCTCCCTCCACCTCAGGCCCTCTGGTAAATCCAACTCCTGTTGTGATAGAGTGAAGAAAGAGGGTCACAAAATTCTTGGGCCAACTGGAGACAGTTCCCTCTCACAGGTTATAGGTGTCAAAACCAAAACTTCCAAAGCAGTAGGGGAAGTTACCCTTTGGGTCCCCAGCATGTATATACTCTTTCCATTTAATCGAAAATAAATGGAATATATTACATTGAATCAAATTTGTATAATTGTTCTCAAGGTTCCCATCTGTAATATTTTGCACAAGGTATAATTTACCCTTAAGCCAGACCTAATCCCACCCAAAATGATATGCATGATGTCACACTTATACTATAAATAGTAAGATGGGGAACTTCTCACTTTTCACCCTTGGGGACCCTCAACCTCACCATGCCCCAGGCCCAGGCCTATTTATGACTTTCCTTAAATACTGAAATTAAGATACGTCAGTAGTGCTTTGTTATACGTATGTTCTACTTCTTGACCCACTATTATGGCTTCCTTGGAGTTCTTTCAAGATTGCAGTGGATTCAGCAATAGCAGAATTATACTGTTAAACAACAAACACTGAGGGACAGAGAGTAATCGAGGACACAGATGTAACATAGACCGTGGTAGCAATGACTGAATTGAAATTATTGACAATCGATTTTAGCTGGTGTAATTTCCCTGTGTGCTTTATGAGTGCAAGGCCAGGGGATGTGTCTGCAATGTGCAGTGGTAACAGTAACAAGCCAGATGGCAGTATTTATAATACGGAACGCTCGCGACATCTGTGGAACGCACCAGGAATGCCTGAAAATGTGCTTATTTCACAGGTTCTGTCACCACAATTAAGTAAAGTTTCATTTCAATAGATGTAGATGTGAAGCTTTTCTTTATCATCAGCCTCTCCAAGTAATACAAGATGACAGTTTTGTGATGTGTCAGTTACATTTTGCACTGTAACAAAACCCCACAAAAGCTATGTTTTTATACTAACTGTGAATATCCCTGAGCAGCCTCCCCCCCTCCTAGTTTTACATGTGCATCGCCCCCCCTGCTAAGAATACATTTCAGCAACTGACACTGACATCTTTTTTGTTTCTAGGACAGAAGTCCGGCCCTCCATAAAACCCCTTGGGTATTTCAAATGCATTATGGCTGTTCTTACTCTATCAGGTTTTTTTTATGTTCATAAAATTATGCAGGGCTTATATTTGCATGCCATCCTACATGGGGGCAATATTCCTTTACACGGTAGGTTTAATTAAAGGGCATGTAAAGGCAAAAAAAATAAAATCCCAGTTTTACTTTCTTTAATGAAAAAGAAACCTATCTCCAGTATACTTTAATTAAAAAATGTGTACCGTTTTTATAAGAAACCTGACTGTATGCAGTGAAATTCTCCCTTCATTTACTGCTGTGGAGAGGAATTGTCAGACGGTCCCTAACTGCTGAGCAGGGAAACAATCATACTTATGAACAGCAGGGGGAGCCCCCGCCTTACTTCCCAGCCATGCAGAACTCAAGCAGCTTTGTTTATGACGATCCCTAAGCAGCCCAGACCACACTGAGCATGTGCACAGTCCTGGTCTTGCAAAGATGTTTAACAAAGTTACAAGATGGTGACCCCCTGTAGTCAACTTTGAAAGCAAAAATTATTTGTTTGATTAAGCTTGTGGTGCAGTAAGTTCATGTTTATATTTAGTATACAATATACAGCATTTCTAGCCTTATTCTATTTTAGACTTTACATGCCCTTTAAGTACAGTTCCAATGCTCTGCCCTAACTGAACAGATGTCTACCATTACTACTCAGCCTATATCAGCCCTCACTGAACCTTACCTTTTCCAAATGTAAAGATGTTCCTTATCTAACATATTTACAAGAGGCTACCCACCCTATGCAAACACCTTACTTAGAATAAGTAAGTCAACTTGAATTTTCAGGAGTATCTAGGAGAGGAAATAAAAATCTCTTAGATCTCATCCTAATTGACTGTCTGGCTTGGATTTAAGGAATATCTAGGAAAACAAATAGTCATCTCTCCAACATCTCAACTTAACTGGCTGTCAGGCTTGGGATTAAACAGTATCTAGGAGAGCAAATAGACATCTCTCCTTCAGGCTTGGGTTTCAGAAGTATCTAGTAGAACAGACCCATATCTCTCCTAGATCCCACCCAAACTGGCCTTCAGGCTTATGTTTTATGATTTTCTAGTAGACATCTCTTCTAGATCTTATGGTAACTGATCTTCAGGCTTGTGTTTCATGAGTATATAAAAGAGCAAACAAAATTTCTCCTAGATCTCACCCTTAGTGACCTTCAGCTTTGGGGCCTAGGAGTATCTAGAAGAACTAATAGGCATCTTTTGTACATCTCAACCTAACTGGTCGTCATGCTTGGAATATTTAAGCAGTATCTATGAGAACAAATAGACATCTCTCATAAATATTACCCTATCTGGCCTTCAGGCCTGGGTTGCAGGAGAATCTCAGAGTAAAATAAAAGAGTAAATAATCATTCTCCTCAGATCCCAACCTAATTGGCCATTGAGATGAACATACTTGGGTGGGGGGCAACCACACAGTCACTGCCCTATATGTTTGCTTACTTTTCACTCTTATGCCTTCTTGTTTGCAGATACTACTTTTTATTTTGCACTCTCTGACCAACATGTCTAAATTCCTGAATGTTAATTTATCATAAGTAGTGAATGAAATGTTTTAGACAAACTGCTCTGGGAAGGAATTAGAAGTAAACTCCAGATGTTCCATCTGTAAAGGCACAATTAGCGTGTCTGTTTCCAGGGTCTGGATGTGGTTCTTTAATGATGGGGACGGAAATACTGATGAAGAATTAAAATGTGCTGAATCTTTTCTATTGCTGTTTCTGATTGTGGGATAACAAAATGATCTGCCTGAGGTGATTTCCATGGTTATCACATGCAGTGAAGTAGATTCCATGCTGTCATCATAATGCATTGCATTTTTGGAATTGTTTTAAAAAGACGAGAAACCCAAGAAATCAGTTACAGGCCTATTTCGCTTTCACAAAATTGCAGTTTCCAAAATACACTGATTTCTTAGCTGCTTATATTTAACTCCTTTGTTTGTCAAATACACACATTGCTGCATTTCATGTGGTGGCATTATCAAGGGCAAGTAACTGTGTCCCCTTTATTGTTCTAAAAATGTACATTGATTCTATGTAAATAAAGATATACATGGAAACATTTAAGGGTAAAACAAGGGCACTGTTTTTTTATTAGAGCATACACAGCTAATGAGATAGTAGAGGTCATTTACTTTGGCCCCAGATGCAAGTGCAAGAACACTAAGGGGGAGAAAAGTGCCCCCTTAGTGATAATTTAAAAAGCACTTTTATCTGGGATCTAGCAGCAGTATGTACATAGTGTTGGATTGGATTCTGGTGCTATGCACAAACCACACCAAGTGCAACGCAGTCCTGTTCTTATCACCTGCCAAGGGGGTCTGTTGTGACCTGCACATGCTGGAGCTCCCTAACTTGCATGTCACATTCCTTCAGTGTCTCCTACAATGGAGTAGCATCTTCTCCCCTTTTTCTTTCTGTTGGGGTTCTTCAAGGTTCTGTCCTTGGCCCCTTATAATTCTCCCTCTATACTTCCTCCCTCTGCAAACTATTCAACTCATATGGTTTCCACTACCACCTCTATGCTGATGACACTCAGATCTATCTCTCCTCTCCTGATCTCAACCCAGAACTCCTAACTCGAGTCTCCTCCTGCCTGTCCACTATTGCTACTTGGATGTCGCCAGGCTACCTTAAGTTAAACCTCTCTAAAACAGAAATGGTTCTTTTCCCTCCAACTAACACCATAGCTAACAATTCCACTATCACCCCACCTCCCCAGACCCCTGTCATTCACTCCTCATATCCAGTCACTTATTAAATCATGTCACTAAGGAACATATCCAAAATACGATAATTTATCACCCAAGATGCTGCCAAAATTCTTATTCACTTTCTTGTCATATCACATTTGGACTACTGTAACTCTCTTTTAATTGGCCTTCCCCTCCAGAGACTGTCACCTCTCCAGTCTATAATGAACACTGCCACCTGGCTCATAAACCTCAGCAACTGCTCCTCCTCTGCCACACCACTCTGCCAATCCCTACACTGGCTTCAGCTACCTTTCAGAGTAAAATTCAAATGAATGACCATCATATTCAAGCACTTCATAACTCGGCCTCTCCCTGCATCTCTGAACTCATCTCTATATACTCACCCAACCACTTACTACGCTCCTCTACTGACCTGCTACTGCAAGGGCTGCCCCCCTCCTCTGGAATTCTCTCCCATGGTCTGTCCAACGTTCTCCCAACCTTTCTGCTTTCAAGAAATCCTGCCCACTCCCACACCTTGTGTCTTATTCCCTTCTTTTTAGATTGTAAGCTCCTTTGCACAGGGCCTTCCTCACCTTTTGTACCGGTATTGGTTGTGATGTATATAACTCCATATGTTCTATGTATGTAATGAATGTGATTTAGTTGTATAAACACATTTACTTTACAACGCTGCAAAATATGCTGGCGCTATATAAATAAATGTTAATGATAATAATATGCAGAGTATAATATTTGTACTTCCTTAGCAGTGAGCAGTGGAGTTCTACTGACCTGACCAGTGGATTGAATGTCAGTGGAGTTGAGGGAGGGCTGTAGGAGATACTAATACTCATCAGAATCTACCAATCTGGTTAGCTTTCTTATAACAGTGTATAACTGCTATTACCACTTGGATTCCATTTTCCAATATGCCCCTAGCTGGCAAGGGACTAGTAACACCATGGCCATATTATGGGGAGCCCCATTACCCCACAGCCACAAGAATCTGCTATACACTCCACATTAAGGGGGTTATTTCTCAAGGTCCGAATTTGTCTCAGTATTTCTAATATCCAACTCCAAGCAACTCTGAATTCCTGAATGGACCTTATTTATGGAGAAAAAAGCCTGAAAAAATTGTGCCGGGCAAAATTCCAAAAACTTCTGAGCTTTCCCCAAAAACTCCAAATTGTTTTCCTGCAAAAAAAAGTTTTCGGAGTCTTTTGCGCCGAATCCCCGAAATCAACGGATATCAGTTCGGACATCAGCGCAGACAATGGGACCATTCCCATTGACAGGGCCTCGAGAGCTTTTAGATGCCGGGGTTTCTGAGTTTTTAGACCATTGGATTTTAATGAATCTCGAAAAATTCTTAGTTTTTTTTTGCTCCAAAAACTACGAATTATTCGGTGTTCGGATATTCAGAGCTTGATAAATAATCCCCTAAATGGAACCTTGAATCCGGGTTGAGAATGTGCAATAAGCCTCAGACACAGAGCTGTATTAAAATATTCACAGCTGTTATAATGCTTACTTGTAGTATACGGCCATATCCTCATTGTACACTTAGGGTAACACTTTGTGTGATTATAAATCACAGTATCTACCCTTTCAGAGTTCCACTACATCCCTCCTCATATAATGTATCACATAGAGTGCATGAAGCATCAGGATTACTTCTAGGAGAACAGTCTGTAGTAGAGGAAGCCCAAGGAAACCCTGACTGCTGCCATGTGATGCTGTTATTATGAACTAGATTTCATTGACCTTCAAAATGCAGTCTCAATCAATTTACTAATTTGCAGGATTAGTTGATTGCTTATTCCATTTTGTTTGCAGAGCAAACCGATCATTCTGCTAACCAATAAGGCACTTGGGCAATTAAAATGAAATTGTTATGTAACTACTGCATTAAGACCACAGACATCTATTTACTAATTGAATGTGTTTGCAAGCTGTAGTAAGGCTAATTAAATGGTCTAGATGTGAACATAATCTCTTACTGACCATTTAAAAGCTATTAACTATGAACTTTGTTTGTGTAACATGTTGTAATAATACCTGGGAGCTGCCGCCCACTGCCTTCTCTCCTGCATGCCTCCTGTTGCATCTGACATCATTATGCTTGGCGAGAAATTGAAATATTAAAATTGAAATATTTAAAGGGCCTGTAGCCAATTGTTCCTTGCCCAACGTAAGTCTATCTCCTGATAGTTCCTGGTGTGATTCAAGTCTGATTACTGTGTTTTGACCCTTGTCTGTCCCTTGCCTGTCCCTTGTTTGCTGCCTGTACTGAATTTTATGTTACTGACCTTTCTCTCGGATCCTGACTTGTACTGTTTGGTTTGACATTTGCCTGTGTCCTGACTACGCTCCTGGTTCCCGATTCTGTACTGCACTGTACTGTACTGTGTTCTGATTGGTATAACCTTGGCCTGACCTTTGACTACAGTGTACAGTGTACTGTAACAGATACAGAAAAAACAGGGAACCGAGATTGTAGTCACTACACTCTCGGTTCCCTGTTTTTTCTGTATCTGTTACGGTTCCCTTGTCTACCCAGAATTTCCCCCTTGGTCCTCTTCCTTTACGACCTGGCAACATCTGGATAGCAGAGGGCTCCTTCCAAAGCAAAAGGTCGTTGTTATAGGCAGAAGTGTGAGCCGAGACCGGGACCTTGGTGTTTGTTCTGGGTTTTGGGATACCATTTATCCTAGTTGTTGCAAATGCCTGTGAAGTTACAAACATACAGTATAGGAGTTAGACTGTGATGGGGCAATGCAGAAGGTTCTCAAATATTATACATCACAGTACTTTGTATTACATTGTCTAGCTTTGTAGGATGTTTATTTCAGCAGCTACTGAAAAGGTTCCCATGGCTAAAATCATATAGTTTTATAGATCTGTACAGTGAAAGATTAAGAGCATCATGGCCATGTTCAGAACTAGCCTTAAGACCAGTTGGTTCTTATTAGTACTCAGTGGAGCATTGCTTTGTTTGCATGATCATCTTTCACTCACCCAAGACCTGAGTGAGGTTTTTTTTATAATGGGCTTCAGACAGACCTCGTTTACTATAGAAACTACACATGTTATTGGAATTGACTTTATGGTGACTTTGGAACCCCTTCAGAACTTTGACCATTGGGCCAACACACAAAACACCAGACTAGGAAAATGTTTTTTTATTTTTTTAATTATGTATCAAAGTGACCATACATGGCCAGATCCCCTCTTTTTCAAGATCACCCAAATTCAGAGATCTGGGCCTGATTTGACATCACTGTGTTGACACACTCCTCGTCCAAAGGGATTTTCAAACCTGTTTATCGATATCTGCCCAATTTTTGGCCAGATATCAGTCAGGCAGGCCCCAGAAAGATGAGCTACAGACCCAGTCTGAATGGGCTGTATTGGCAGCTTACATTTGCCCATGTTTGGCTACCTTTGCAAATGGAGCAACGTTTATGTAGACCTTTGGCTCCCATGTCCCACAATGTCAGTCCATGTAAACAGATCATTAATTCACACTCTTAAACTGAATGCTGAGACATGTTGTACTGTGGTGAGTGCCATGGTAGCAATAGTGATGGGCGAATTTGGGGCGTTTCACTTTGCCGAAAAATTTGCGAATTTCCTGAGAAATTTCGTGAAACGGGAAAAATTCGCGAAACGGCCCCCGGCTTTTTATTTTTGATGCCGGCGTCCATTTTTTTGGATGCCGTCCATCCGTTTTTTTTTTAAATTGCGCCGGCGCCTGGCAGGAGTTCGCTGTGAATTCACGCCTGGCGAATAAATCCGCCCATCACTAGTTAGCAACATGATATCAAAGTTTGCTCAGTCTGTAGTTTTCATCACATTTATGTTTTCTCTTTTATTCTGAGAAGTCTCTATACTCGGACTCCCCCCCCCTCAGAGGCACTGCACCTTGACCTTTCTCTAAGCTCTGGTTGCAGCTGGGGGAGGGGGAAGGGTGAGAGTACAAGCCCCTAGTTGGCAGAGAGATTTATTAGATTCATAAAATGAAATCATTATCAGTGAGTACCAGTTTTTTTCTCTTATATGTATATGGCTAACCTGCAACACAAAGATACCAGTACCCAATAATCAATGCATAATTCAACTGATTTCCCCCCTGACAATTCTATATTGCAGCTAATCAATGTGTATAGAATCCAACACCATCCTATAATATCTATATTAATCTTTATGTTTCTCCCTATATGACATAGAGTTGCTAGAACTACTACCTGACATTCATGTGCATTCCCGTGCTCCCATAATAACAACATTCCTGTGCCAATCGCAGCCTCATAGAAATGTCCCTCTCTTCAACACTTCACTCTACAGATTTGTGATTTGCCATGAATGTGCACAACACTGTACATCATGATGGGAAGGTGAGTTGGGCATCAGGAAGCTTCAGCTCTGATTGCATAAGATATACATCAGAACACATAGAGCACTTCCAGCCATTAACCTAATCGTCTTGACATGACCTAGTTTTGGGATTGCAGTGTCTCTTTAAAGGTATTGTTTTTTTCTGCCTTCGCTGCCGCTGGGATCTAAACAGCTGTTAGAAAGAATTGCAGTTTATTTCCCCAGATTTTTACAATCCTGCACAGGATTCAGGCAAACTGGTATCTTTTCCAAGAAACAGATCAAGTGTTCTTTTCTTAAATAATTTCATGTTACTTTGTTTGTGGTTTCAGCTTGTATTAGGAAAGTTCCATAAATGCCTGAAAAGCCCGCATCCAAATAAAAATAGCTCCAGCCACATTTATGTTCTAGGAAATATATATATATATTTTTTTTCTTTTTTTCTTTTTGGTGCTATGTTTTGCAAAGGGGGAGGGTTCTTATGGGTTTGCACTGCTTAAGCTCTTGTTATTTTTTTACCCTGAGGAAGATTACTATGATGTGATCGAAACGTTGGAATTTCTTTTGTTTGTCTATTAAAATCAATTACTCTATTTGAGGCACTTAGGGAACTCCATCATTTAGGGAACTACGTCATTATGGAACAGCTCCATCATTTCAAGGAGACTCCACCAGCATGTGCAAACCCAGTAGCTTTAATTGTGGTTGGGTCAGGGGAAAATATGATTACCGTATATACTCGAGTATAAGCCGACCCGAGTATAAGCCGAGGTACCTAATTTTACCTACGAAAACTGGGAAAACTTATTGACTCAAGTATAAGCCTAGACACACAACTACAGCCCTGTCTCCCAGCAGCGCACATTCCGCCAAAGCGACCCCCCCAGCGATCAACCGGACTTCTTTGCAAAGTTGATGGTGACAGAGAATTGC